>NW_027527624.1:2196526-2235356 GCF_008692635.1 Crocuta crocuta
AGCAATAGATTCAGTGTCTGTGGGAGGAGGTGACTTCAGGATCCTTCTACTCAAACATCTTAAGCCGGAACCCTTTGATCTCTTATCATCATTAAAGGAATTATTTTCTGAATGTACAGTTGATTCTAATATATAGTCCACTTAATTCAATCAATTTGGAAAAAAAAAAAGATAAGAAATCTTTTAACAATCAAGAAGATGTGGTTTATCTATACCATGGAATACTACATGGCAATGAGAAACAATGAAATCTGGCCATGTGTAGCAACATGGATGGACCTTGAGGGTGTTATGCTGAGCGAAATAAGTCAGGCAGAGAAGGACAAATATCATATGTTTGCACGTATAGGAGGATTAGGAGGAACTTAACGGAGGACCATGGGGGAGAAGAAGGGGGGAAATGGTGGGGGAAAGGGAGAGAGGCAAACCATGAGAGACTCTTGAATACTGAGAAACAAACAGAGGACTGATGGATGTGGGTGGGAGGGGGGAGATGGGCATGGAGGAAGGCATTTCTGGGGATGAGCACTGGGTGTTATATGGAAACCAACTTGACAATGAACTATTTGTAAAAAAAATAATAAAAAAATAAAAATGCAAAAAAAAAAAAGAAATCTTTTAACAAAGAAAGAACAAAATCAAGAATCAAGAAAGAACAAAAATACAGTGACATCAGCCAGGTATCCTCTGAAACTTTGAAGTAAACTGTCACAGTACCATTCTTTAGCCACCAAAGAAAGACCAGCTAAGTTCAGTAGAAGATAAGGTCTAGGAATTTGGAATCACAAATAGTTCTACCCTGTTACAAAATGCAGGGAGAGAGAGGCTTATATCAGTAAGGAACTTCCAGCACCTCACATAAGATTCCAACAGAAGTTGATCTGTTATTCCATGAGCAAAGGATTCAGTATCTCTTTATTTCTAATAACATCCCCAATAAGCTACTAATTTGGACTGGGGGACTAAGCAGATAAGGAACTGAGAAATAAAGGTTTTATTTTTTGATTCTGGAGAATTTTAGGATCGGGTTTTTAGATAAGGTGCCCATGTTCTATTTCTTTGGTTAAGGCACTGCCATGCTGTTCTTTCAATACTGATGCATGTCTGTGGCTCTGACTTGGCTCTCCTAAGCAAATTAGGTAGTCCTTATTGTGATAAATTACATTATTCATCATTGTTACTTGCTAACAATAGCAAATTGGCTATTAAAGCAGAAGAGGGATTTAGTCAAGGATAATAGGTAGCTCTCAGAATCTTCGGCAGGGTCAGAGAATGGGTTTATAGCTTGGATGTGTGACCAGGCACATAACTTAAGTTACACCATCCAATGGCCCAAAGGCCACTGACATTTTCCCAAAGCCAAGGCTCTGCACAGCAGCTCCTACTTGTGAGGCCAGCCACACCCTCCACGCTGCTCCCTCAGGTGAAAACCACCTGCTTCTTCTGGTTATTCTCTGTAAGTCCAAGTCTAGCACAAGTGCATCTCCTTTGTATAGTCTGGGTCACATGTTTTTGCTAATTAAGTAAAGGGTATGGTCACACCGGGCCATTTTGGAGCCAAAGGAAAAAGTAAGAATCTATAATGCTGATCTTGTCTTTATTTAAAACTTGGTCTGGTATCGATATTTGAAATTTTAATTTTTTAATACTTTACTAAGACATTATTCTGAGGTTTTCTTGGCCTTAGCGCCATCTTCTTGGAAACCTCTGCGCCATGAGAGCCAAGTGAAGGGAGAAGTGAATACGCAGAATGAGGTGGAAAAAGATGAGGCAGAGGTCCAAGTGAACCACTAGCTTCTGGTCCTGTGGAGCCCCAGGAGCAAAAATAAGGAAATCCAGGGCCAGGGACGCTGGTACCAATTGTTGGACTACATGCCTACTTTCTAGAACTTGATTCAATGGATCTAGAACATCCATCGCCACCTGATCACAACGACCACCTTTGAGAGACCCCCCTTGCTCATACCAAAACAGTCCCTTTCGGTCCTTTGCTCTGGACTTGTGACTTTCGGGACAAATTCTATTTTCATTTGTGGCTGAATGTAACACGTGTACAATAAATCCTCTCTTCTGCTATCTTAGCTGAAAAAAAATTAAAAACAAAACAAAATAAAATATTATCTTGATTACTGATTTTTCTTTTTAGTGCTCCCTTAACTTTATCCCCTAAGGTGAGTGCCTCACTCTCCTCATCTTTGAAAGTGAGCTTCTGGATAAAAGTCTTCAGTTCAGTTTCTGAACTGAAAGGTGACATGGAACAAAGAGTGATGACCCTCAGTGATGTCCATGCTCTACTCCTCAGAACCTGAGTATGTGTCACCTGATGTGGTAAAAGGGACTAAGTTCTTGAGTTGGGAAAATTATCCTGGACTATTTAGGTGGGCCTTACTTAATCAGAAGAATCTTTATGGAAGGAGGGCATGAGGGTCAGAACAAGAAAGAAGATGTAATAAAAAAAAAAAAGCAGAGGGATGGAGAGAAAGATTTGGGGATTCCATGCTGCTGCCTTTCAAGTTGGAGCATGACACCTCAAGCTAAAGAACAAAGGAAGTTTCAACAAGTTATAAAAGGCAAGGACACAGATTCTAGAGACTCGAGAAGGAATCACGCTTGCTGCCACCTTGATTTCACCTCAGAGACTGATCTTGAATTTCTGATCTCCAGAACTATAAGTTAATAGATTTGTGTATTTTAAGCCACAAAATTTGTAGTGATATTTTAATAACAACAATAGAAAACTAATACAGGTGGGGAATTCTTCAGGTACTGGAAGAGTTCGCAGAATGCATGAAGTGGTCAGAAAGCCTGACAAGTGCCCTCTACCTGAAGATTTTACTTTTTCAACCTATGCTTTCATCTTTTTACTCAAACTCCAATCCTGACATGCTGCTGTGGTTCTTATCGTCAAACTACAGGCACACAGGATTTGTCAGGTGAAATCATGAGTTGTCTAGTTGGCTTCTAACCATCAAGCACCTTGAGTCACCTTGTGCACATGCATTCAATTCTCCTAGGTGGATCTTCAGTTGCTGGAGTGAAGAGGCTTTGTCTCGACTGTCTTCCAAATATTCAAGACCAAAACACAGAATCCGAGCCTCAGTTTCCTCCCAAGACAAACAATGGCAACAAAATGGCAGAATAGGTTTTCCAGGGCTTTCGACTAGAAAATGATGGCTTTGTGTCTCTATTGAGGGCTGACGGGAGTGGGGTGTAGGGGAGGGTGGTGATGGGCGTGGAGGAGGGCACTTGTGGGGATGAGCACTTGGTGTTAAATGGAAACCAACTTGATAATAAACTATTTACAAAAGAAATTTAAAAAAATAAAAAAATGGCTTTAGCCTACTGTAACGAAAGTCTCCCTTTTTGGAACAACAAAACAGACTTTAACTGCTCACCTCGTCCTTTGTTTTCCATGAGAAACAAAACATTGTAATATTATAAAAGATAATTTTCCTGTTTCTTAGGAAGAATGTTGTGTTCCTCACCCCAGGATAAATAGAGTTCCCTGTGCTTTCGGCAACCAACTGGAGGCTACATTCTTGCGTTTGAAAGAAAAAGACAGTCTCAAATATAAGTACAGATTCTATTCCAACAGTTCATTTGTTGGCCAGTCATTTGGAATTCATTTTATCGTAGTCACGATACGATGGGTAACATGTCACCACTATTGCAATCTCCTTAGAACAATACAGGGAGAGTTTTATTTTTGTGGAAGTTGGTACTCGGATTCTATCTCAGTGAGGGATCCTGTTCGTCCAGAAGATAATTTGAAGAGCACCTAGCATGATGTGTGGTAAGGAAGGAGACAGCTTGTGTGGTAAAGCAGGCTGAGTGAGGTAATGCCAGGTCCAGGGCTGTGTGAGGGAAAGCTTCACTGAATGTAGAGATAAAAGCGGACACAGGATGGACAAATATCTTCTGGGGACTAATTTTTGATTAATACAGTTCACTAATGCCTTTGGTGTGGGTGGGTTATTTGGGGGAGTGGGAAGAGGAGGAGAGCAGATACTAGATATTGCATCAAACCCGGCAAAGGCAAACGCAGAGATGTGGAAGTCCCTACACCCCAGGTCACATTCTTTCATAACCATCTTCAGTAAGAACTAATGAGAGCCTCAGTGCTGGGCTCCAGAACCCACCGGAAGTCGCTTCTCATCCATGAGGCCTGAGCTCCCAGACATAACATGGTTAACTAATCCCAAAGTATTCCTTCGTTTCTAGTCTCAAGGAAAGACCCTCATCTGGGAGGCTGCTGGGGAATACATCTAAACCAGTCACTCTATGAGAAAAGATTCTTAAAGACACACATGCGCACAGATGCATGTGTACACACACACACCACACACACACACACACACACACACAGCATCTTTTCAATGTATAATTTCGAACTCTTTGTCCTGGGGCACAACCCAAAAGAACACAGCTCCAGAGATCAAAAAGCTAACCATGGCCCCAATGTTGTACAGAGGGGGCCCTGAAGAGATATTTATTTTGTCTTGAGGAAATACAAGTCATACGGTGTATGAAATTGTAAGTAAACAAAAACTTGAAAATTGTTATGGCCCCAGCCAATCTTCAGTCGAGAAAATACAGGGCTGCAAGACTCCCTGTGGGCTGGGTGGTGTCTTGAGCCCGAAGAGTTCTCATGGCCTCACACTGCACCTAACACAACCCAATTCATCAATAGGTCTTGTTAATTTTACCTTCGAACCTTCCCCCAATTGCATCTACTGCTCTTCTCCCCTATACTGCCAAATCCAAGTTGTCATCATCTGACACCTAGACCAGTGACTTCCAAACTTTTGGATCATACCGGCATCAGTAAAATAGTTTGGAACACATGCACACCCATTGTGTATCTTGGTTTATTTATGAATAATATGTGTATGGTGGCATTCATATATTATGCATTATATAATATAGAAATAGAAGGTTTTAAAGAAAAAAATTTGATATATGCACACACACACGTATATGCATACATACAACTAATATTTTCTTTCTCCAGTTGAAGCGATTATTACCCTGCAAGCTCTCTGGGCTACGTGAGCTGTGCCTTGAAGCCACTGGCCTCACTTACAATGACTCCCTCCTAATTGATTTCCTGACTTCCACTCTTGTTTCCTATAATCCATCTCCTACCGAAAAATTAAATTAGATCATGCCATTCCTCTACTTAAAACCTGCCAATGACTTTTCATTGCACTTAGAACCTAAATTTCTTCCCCTGACCTGCCTACACAACTGTCCCTGATCTAGACCCTTGTTCTAGGGTCTTCTCTGAACCTGTCTGCATGATCTTTTGTCACAGAGACCTGTTTTCCAGTCCCCTAACAGGCCCAGCCCTTGCCCACCTTGGGCCATTTGAATCAACTCTTCTCTCTGCCTAGAATGCAGTCTTCTAGGCTTTCACAAGCCAAACTTTTTCTACTCATGCAGACCTCACCTAAGTGGCCCCTCTTAAAAACGACTGTCTCCAGCACCCTCAAGGAAGAAGTCGACGTGGTCACTACTCAGCCCTTTATCCTAAGGCAATTCTCAGCCTGGCACTTGCTTGCTAGATGATGTCCATTTGTGTGTGTAAGTTCACCTGTGTTTGTGTATCGTCAAATAAGAGTAGAGAACTTGGCCCTTGCCTTGACTGTGGTGTTTGACTCACAGCAAGCCCTCAGTAAATATTTGCTGAATAAATTGACAAAGTAATTCATTAATAGAAATTTGGTGAATTCTTGATTTGAAGTCAGTTGAATCATGCAGAGTGCAGTTTCATTAAACCTATTTTTACTTATAATTCCTTCTTGCCAGCAACCTATGAGGAAAAAAAAAAAGTAGGTGGCTTTATAGAAATAGCCTGACAAGAACTCAGATTTCTCGGAGACACCTACGAGCAAAGGCGTGTGAAGCTAACAAGAGAATCACAGATTTCCAAAAATAAACATCCCTTTAAGAATAGGCAACCCGCCATGCTTTGTAATGGGAGCTCTGGAGCCCCATTACAGAGCCCTTTCTAGGAAACCTCAGTGATGTGCCATTTATTCAACAGTCTCTAATTGGCCGTGCTCTTAAAGGGCCTTAAATAAATAAGACGCCTTATCTGATCTGAACTGCATCCAAACGTTGTCATTTGAGGGAGATAACACTCTAGTGAAAGATATCACATTGGGAAAAGAATGTTGAACTATTCTCTGCTACTCGACAAGAAATTTGAGAGAAAAAAGTTAACTCATATGTGCCTGTTTAAAAGAATTAAATTTTGAGAGAACTAGCTTCCTAGAATGCTAATATCGACACTGTTAAAATAAATAGTCAAAGCGATTCATATTCCAAGAGCATCCAATGTCTGACTCTGCTATTATTTTTCAGACCAGAATTCCCATTCAATTCAAATTGCACATGGTATGAAGTAAAAAGAAAATACATAATCAGCTGTAGGCAAAATTGTATATAGGCAGGATTTGAGGTCCATTTCCCTAACTTAATTTACACACACAAACACACATGCACATGCACATGCACATGCACACACCTCATCCAATAAAAAAAAACTGGGGGGAAAGTGTTTGATAGGATTTATTTAACACTTTGATATGAATCTGCACCAGTGTCCTAACTCTTCCAGAAATATTTCTGTCTCTTTTTTTTAAGGTAGAAGAATTTTGTCTCTCTGACAAAAGCATTTTGATATTGAACAAAGGGTTGAGGAAATTATTTTGGACGTAGAACTCTATCTCTTTCCTGAAATCATACCACTGAGAAGCCATTTACTTGTTCGAAGTGTGTCATTTCGGAAAGACAGCCTTACTCAACCAGAAGAGTTTTGCCCTCATCATCCAGTTGGAGGGAGCCATTAACAAAAACAGACTCAGGAACTTCCGCCCACCGTCTGGAAACACAAACACACCCACACCCTCATCCACCTTCTTTTGACTAACAGCTCAGATAATGCTGCTGAATTCAGTATCAATTTCTTAATTATTCATTCTGACTCTGCTTCGGTGAAAACAAAGACATTTTCATCCCCCTTGCTTTCTCACATTTTCCTTCAAAAGAAAGATCCTGTCAGAAACTACTATGACTTGTTAGAAATCCAGTGCCTTTTGCAAGCTAGGTCCTCCTCAGAACGCAGCCTAGGAGGAGCTTCGTATGCAAGGAACTGGTATCTTAAAAAAGCAGCGTAGACAGAACAGAGGAGACTCCAGGGGGAAAAAAAAAGGATAGAAAAGGAACAGAATGTTGAAATAACATGGCGATGATGCGTAGCCTGCCTCACGCAATCCACTGGCTCACTCCAGCTCCCATTGCCCTCCGATTGCACAGAACTGCTTGCAGCCAGCATCTCTAAACAGGCTATTTCAGGCCTATCCATGAGCTTAATCCCCCTGCCTGCCGTGTGCCGTGTCTGTAGCAGAGGAATCTGCTTCTTGTTTTTGTTTTTGTAATGTCAGCACCCACCCCCGTGTCTCCTGCGGGCTCAATGGTTGAGGGTTGATGTTGCAGGTTGGACAAAGAAACGGATGGAAGCAGACTGGTCCAGCAATCTGGCTGAACCAATCAGAGCTTATTCCTGAAATTTTAGAATTTGAAACTGCATATAATTGTTACTTTCTATGTCGGACAGCTGCAAGAGGTAGACCAAGAGCTTCCAGAAACCTGTGTGGTCGCCATGTGGAAGAAGCCAGTCTGAATGAATGAGGCCAATACAGGGAGTGACTGAAATGAGAAATGGGAAGAAAGATCCCAGGTGGGGTTTGCATCCCACCTGTGTCCACCCCCCTGCCTTCTGGCATCTGTACAAGCCTTCCAGAGAATCCCCCTTTTGTGCTAAGGTATGGTTGAATTCAACATCTATAGTGTGCCATCACAAGAATTCTAGTGTGTGTTGTTTGCTGATACGACAGGGGCTAAAGACCTTCAAGGCTATTTGAAACTTTTTAGGAATTTACATTTTCTACTCTCTGGCCTCTGACACACCCCAAAACCCACTAACTACATATCTCTTCAGCACGTCTCTCCCATTCTCTCAAACTCCATTTAAGGACTCTTGTCATCCATGAAACTTTGACCAAAATTCTAGCCCACACTGGCCTTTCCATTCTCTGAAAGTCTCTAGCATTTAGAATTTAAACCACAGAATTTAATGCTTGGTTATATGTTGTAATATTGACTTTCTCCCAAAAGGTCTTGCCTTCTCCAAAGGCGGGTAAGATATAGTTCTTTGGTCAACAGTTTCCAAATCCAACCACATGCTAAAGTCACCTAGGGTGGGTCACCTGGGTGGCTCAGTTGGTTAGACATCCGACTTTGGCTCAGGTCATGATCTTGCAGTTTGTGGGTTTGGGCCCGCATACCACATAGGGTTCTGTGCTGGCAGTGCAGAGCCTGGAGCCTGTTTTGGATTCTGTGACTCCCTCTCTCTCTGCCCCTCCCCTGCTCATGCTCTGTCTCTCTCTGTCTCAAAAATAAATTTTAAAAAGTATAAAATAAAATAAAATAAAATAAAATAAAATAAAATAAAATAAAATAAAATAAAATAAAATCACCTAGGGCACTTTTTGAAAGGCTTCTCAAAAGAAATGCAGATTTCCAGTCCTCATGTTGGATTTATTGACTAAGAATTTCGGGGAGTGGAGTCCAGGAAAATATCAAGTTAACAAGCTCCCCAGATGATTGTTGCATAGGTAAGCTTGTCCAACTCCACAGAATCATGCTGGGAACATGCTCAAGGAGGATTTTTTTAATACATAGTATGAACTGACTCTTCTAATCTATACCATTGGTCTTTCTTGGAAGTAATGGTAGATGCTACAGAAACAGAAACACAGATAGTATAAATCGAAGCAACTGGAACTCTGACATAGTCATTCCTTACATAGTTAGAATTAAGTTCTTTACATGTGCAGGATAGAGGGATGGATAAATATGTAATAAAAAACACAGTAAAATGTTAATGCACAATCTAGGTACAGACAGTTACTTTCAAGTTTACTATGTGTTTAAATTTTTCATAATAAAACATTGACAAAAAGAAAAAAACAGCCTACGTGTCCAGATGATCTGACCCATCCAAGTTTAGTTTCCCTGGATTATATTTCTCCTTCCTTCCTTTACTACCCTATTCCTTGATTATGGTCACACATAACAAACAACAACAAATCTTAAAAGAAGAAGCATTCTTCATCAAGAATATGTCTCTTAGACATGAGCTTAGCTGGCTACTTTACGAAGAAAGTATTTTAATCCTACAAAGCATCAACTTTGACACTAGGCTTATATACGCTGCTTTAGATCCTTTTTATGACAGTCAATCTACATAAAATAACTCCACATAAAGGTGAAAATTGTTTTAAGTATCTTGAAGAGTTCAATAAAAGAGGTGACAAAGCAAAGAATATATGAATTATTCAAGTTATTCAGTACTATTTTAGTATTAGCATCCCCCAAAAGTGATAAGCTATGACAACAGTAGATACATTTTGATAGGTAATTAAATTTAATAGAATATAAGTACTTATATATTGATCCAAGACCAAATATTTTTTATTGCCAGGTCAGTAAGTATATCCGATGGGCCAAAAGTAGTCAGTGCCAAGAATGAGCGATCCATCGGAACGGATAACTATTATATGATATCAGATAAGTGCTGTATAATATCTGATTAGCTCATAGTGCTGTTTAAAAACCAGTGAGAGAAGATGTGAAGGGGTTCTCTGGAGAGTTTGCCATATGCCTGTGGACTTCTACTGTCTTATTTATATTTATGAGTAGATTATATTAATGACCATATTCTGACCATAATGAAGAACCAAATATGTACTCCCAACTGAAATGTTAGTGATCCTATTTTTTCAACCTCACTTACAAGGCAGTTCTAACAAAAATGTACACATGCCAGCAAGTTTCCACCCTAGAATGACTCTGACGCACCTTTTTCTCACTAAATACTCACCAATAGCGTACTTTCCTGCCAACAGACTAAGTTAGTTACTGTTCCGCAAACACATCTTACACTTCCTTGTCTCTGTGCTTTTAGTCTTATTGCCCTCCCCTACCTGATACTTCAATAATCCTCCCTACCTTCACTATTTGTACCCATCCAAATGATTGTTCCCTTCCAGACCACTTCACTCCAGAGTCACTTTGTCCCCTCCTAGATTTCTCTGATGCACCTGCTGTGCCAGACTTGGGAACTGATGAGAATTTCTTTCTCTCTTACATTTTCTAAGTCATCACCTATGATCCATCTTGCCAATTGTTTTGAATCCTTTCAGAGAAGACTTCGATGTTTCTCTGAAAGCCAATGTCAGCACTGAAGGCAAGACAGCAAGACACACCTGTTGCTTGATTATTTATGTATTTATTTACTTATGGAAGAAGGGATAGAAAAGAGAGACACACAAAACAATAAAAAGCTAACTTTTATAAAGTGTTTACTATCTCCCAGGTGCTCACTCTTTACGCTACCATTTGCATATTATATCATTTAATTTTCTCAGTATCTTATGATACGATATTCTTAAGTGTCCTCATTTTATACAAGGAGTCATGTTCTCTAAGGGGAATCTGCTTCTCTGCCCCACTGAACTCTCCCCCATCCCATTCACCTCCAGGGTTGACGTCACCCTTGTCCAAGGCTTCTGTTGAATTCTAACAGTTCTGTCCTACCTGAAAATCTGGTTCAACTGAAAATAGTCTTATCAGCCTTGTTTCTAAGCCATGGGGCAAACACAAGTAGCTTGTTCTACCTGCTCTCACTTAAAGATTTGTGTAAGGAACAATAAAAATATCAATGTTAGAAGGAAGACAAACAAATACAACTTTTAAGAGAATAAAATATCTGAATATATATAATATTTTGCATAAGGCAAAATACTTTGACTTAGCTAAAACCAATTCTCAGGATAACCTCAATTAAAAAAAAGCAAGCATTTATTTGATCGACAAATACCTGTGTATTTTCTGCAATAACTGACTCAAATATTAGAAACTCCAATGCAATCACAAGTTCTGTTCCTCTTGCTTCAGCCTACAGCCTAAAAAATGCACCTGAGGAGCTTAAACTATTCTAACCAGCATAGTAGTAATCACTAACCATTTCCATCTTAAAACAAAGCTATTCTAGGCTCTAGAAAGCCACACAAGAAAGCAAAACTCAACTGTACTCATAAATATATGGCTACCAGAAGAGCTTCTAAAAAACTATGCCGAATTAAATGACTTGCTCTCTCCATCTCTCCTTTAGGGGATATCCTAGGACATTCATAACTTATAAGAAAATTAATTATGAAACAATGCATCCAGGAGTTGCCCAATATTCACATAAAAATTAACATTAATAATGATAGTGTTCCTTTCTATGGCATCTGCCCCTGGCTGTCCCAGTTAATTAAAGCTTACACAGTGGCGTTAGCCTTAGGCAATACTTTGAATCACATACCCTACCCATGTCCTCCATGCCCAGAGACTTTGTGCTGACAGTTTTATTTCCCTGATGAACTGAAGTGATGAACCAAGCAAAGAATGCAAAACAAGCACTCCTCACCCGGTCCTTTCCCCCATGGTTTGTCCTTCGGTGAAGATGTAACTCCTATCTCTTGCTGTCTCAGAAAAAATTAAGAACCAGTAAGAAGATGGTGTTTGACAAGAATACTTGTTGAAGTGATGACTCAAAGAGAAGTTTTGAGAAGTAATTTCTGAGCTAAAGTTTGTTTATCCTTAAATTATACATTATGTTGTTCCAATGTCTTAGATGGTTTAACTGATTGCAAAGCTGCATAGGAAGGGAAGGGGAGGGGAAGGAAGGGAAGGGGAGGGAAGGGAAGAGGAGGGGAGGGAAGGGAAGGGAGGGGAGGGGGGAAGGGGAGGGAAGGGAAGGGGATGGAAGGGGAGGGAAGAGAAGGGAAAGGAAGGGAGGGAAGGGAAGGGAGGGGAGGTGAGGGAAGGGAAGAAGGATCACAAAGCAAAAATTGCCGATGACCCAGATTCTCAGACTTTGTTCTTTCATGGTGGTAGACAGCGCATCCGAGCAGCAGGCCTCCGAAGCCAAGTCTATCTTTAAAATATAAGAGAAAGGCAGAAAAGATCATGTCTGCAATAGAACCTAAAAATAAAAAAGGGAGTTAAGGGGGGAGAGATGGATCAACCACATACCTAAGAGGAACCAAGTTAGAGACACTGTGTAGATAGGGCACCAATGAGGCTAGTATGATTTCCAATTCTGTTTGAGAGGCTGAAACAATAACCAAGGTAAACTGACCCATCATGGCCTTGGCTAGAAGACTGCCAAGTACTGTGAACTGACTTAAATTAGTCTGACTGCTCAGCTCAGCTATTACCAGGCTCTTTCAGTTAAAGCTGGGTAGTACCTGAGATAATCATTAGTGTTATTTTAGCAACATTCAAATAACCCTCTGGGGCACAAGGTAGAATTATGCTTCATGGTACTCACTTGGTGTGGTGAGTCATGTGATCAACTCTAGACAGTGACTTATTGGAAGCCATTTAGTAACCAGCACGA
This sequence comes from Crocuta crocuta, assembly GCF_008692635.1. Classification (NCBI taxonomy): domain Eukaryota; kingdom Metazoa; phylum Chordata; class Mammalia; order Carnivora; family Hyaenidae; genus Crocuta; species Crocuta crocuta. The sequence goes on from NW_027527624.1 coordinate 2,209,044, forward strand.
CACTGCCAGGACTCTTACACATACGTACCACGAGCAGTGATGTTCCATCAGCCTGGGTTGCGAAGTGGGATCAGGCATGATGCAGAGCAGAGCTTCCAATAGGCCCGTGGGGAACATGTAGTGTGAGCAGGAAATAAACCTTTGCCATTTTAAGCCATAGCAAAACCTAGCCCGTGGATCTCAAAGAGCAATCTCTAACCAGCAGCGGCAACATCACCCGGGACCCCATGAGCAATGCAAATTCTCAACCCCCTCCCCAGACTTACTGCCCTGGGGACTCGAGGGTTGGGCCTCAGTCACCTGCATTTTAACCAGCTCTCCAAATGATGCTGATGCGCACTAAAGTTGGGAAACCATGACCCACTAACCCATCCTTCTGGACATACAGAGGACACATGATCCTCCTCCGAAAGGTCAATACCAAGTGGTAAATTACAAAGAAGGCGGGTTTCAGTCCACTTTCTGACAAATGTAGCAATATTTACTAGCAAGCAGGTGCCAAACAGTCATGAGACCTATTCTTACAGCTTAGGAAAGTCCCCTACCTACTCTTGGGCCCGCTGACAGGCACCTTACTTACACAAAAGTTTCACTTTCAGACCCGTAAAATGAGATTTTGCAGACATTACCATCCAGGTCCTAGTGAGATGGCAGCATGCTCCCTGAAGCAGAACGGTGCAGGGTGAGGATGGTTCTAGACCTTGAACCCTACTGGGCTTTCTGAGTCCTGTGGTTCATTCATGAAAGGCATAGAGTCCCAGCCAAGGATTCACTTGCCTTGAAAACAACTCACTTCATCAATGCAAAGTTATTTCCTGCATTCATATTTTCAGAGATTTGAAATAAAGAAAGTGTTAGTTCCTTGTTATGATATTTCAGAGGCTAACTATTCACCCTAAAATGTGGATTCTGATGAAGGTATTTCTTATCTTTTTTTATAGTTTATTGTCAAGTTGGATTCAATACAACACCCAGTGCTTATCCCAACAAGTGTCCTCCTCCATACCCATCATCCCCTTCTCTTCTCCCCCACCCCCATCAACCCTCAGTTTGTTCTCTTAAGAGTCTCTTATGGTTTGCCTCCCTCCCTCTCCCCAACTATTTTTCCCCTTCTCCTCCCCCATGGTCCTCCATTAAGTTTCTCCTAATCCTCCTATAAGTGGAAGCATATGGTATCTGTCTTTCTCTGCCTGACTTTTTTCACTCAGCATAACACCCTCAAGTTCCATCCATGTTGCTACACATGGCCAGATTTCATTCTTTCTCATTGCCATGGAGTATTCCATTGTATAGATAAACCACATCTTCTTGATCCATTCATCAGTTGTTGGACGTTTAGGCTTGTTCCATGACTTGGCTATTGTTGAAAGTGCTGCTATGAACATTGGAGTACATGTGCCCCTAGGCATCAGCACTCTTGTGTCCCTTGGGTAAATTCCTAGCAGTGTTATTGCTGGGTCCTAGGGGAGCTCTATTGTTAATTTTTTGAGGAAGCTCTACACTGTTTTCCAGAGGGGCTGCACCAGCTTACATTCCCATCAACAGTGTAGGAGGGTGCCCGTTTCTCCACATCCTTGCCAGCATCTAGAGTCTCCTGATTTGCTCATTTTAGCCACTCTGACTGGTATGAGGTGGTATCTCAGTGTAGTTTTGATTTGTGTTTCCCTGATGATGAGAGACGTTGAGCATCGTTTCATGTGTCTGTCGGCCATGTGGATGTCCTCTTTGGAGAAGTATCTGATGAAGGTATTTCAACTGCCTCTAGGGTGTAGATAAAGGTTAATTTTTACACAGCTTCATCACATTTTTTGTACACTGGAAAATATAATTATAACAACAAGTTACAGACCCCATGAGACCTAGTGAAAGAAGAACCAGTAAGGATGAGTTTGTCAGGATATCAAACTCAAGAGCTATTCCAAAAAACACAAACAAAACAAAAACAAAAACAAAAAAACCAGAAACAAACAAAAAGTTCTATCAGCCAGTACTGCCTAGCTGGGAAGGGTACAAAGGACAATTTTTCAGGCTGCTATCATTTCTTGGCAAGGTCCATGTATAATTCTAGTTCACCCAGCAAGCTCTTATCATTTGGTCTCCTCACTTGACCAATCCCTGGCAGAAGACAGTGTCCAAGGCAATAGATAATTCCAGTTATCCTACTAGATATACATTAAAATTCTAAATTCTAAATTGCCATCCTCAATTTTGAATCAGTATACTGTGAGTTTAATAGTAGTTTGGTAGACTCAGTAAAGTTCCCTTCCTCTCACCAAAGACACCTTGGTCCTCATCCCAGAACCTATGAATATATCCCCTTACGTGGCAAAAGAGCTTGTGCAGATGTGGTTAGATTAAAGAGTCTGAGATGGAGAGAGAGAATACCCTGGATTATCTGGTAGGTTCAGTGTAGTCACAATGGCCCTTACTAGAGGGAGTCAGGAGGACAAGGGCCAGAGAATGAGATGTGATGATGAAAGCAGAGGTCAGGCCGTCAGAGAGGATTAGAGGTTCTGCAAGGTAGAGATGGAGGAAGGGGCCACACGCCAAGGAATGTAGGCAGCCTCTGGAAGTTGAAAAAGACTAGGGAACAGATTATTCCCAAGAGGCTCTTGGAAGGCCTAGCCCTGCAGACAGCTTGACTTTAGACCAGGGAAACTGCTTTTGGACTTTTGACATCCAGACTGTAAGTTAATAAAGTTGTCTATTCTTAAGCCACTGAGTTTGTGATGATTTGTTACAGCAACATTAAGAAACTAATACAGTCACTGTGATTTATTTTACAGCCTGATCACCTCTAGGTGAACTAAAAAATTAGATTTCTAAAGGATTAAAACTGATTTGTGGGCCTGTGATGTTTATCTTTCCTCACTCTTTCACTCATCATGATCATCTTCATAGCCTGAAAACGACAGAATGTTGTTATATTCTTTACTTTGAGCACTCAGATATAATGAAAGCACACATCATTTCCACAGAGAAATACCGATAACAGAAAAAAAAGCCTAGAATTTTAGGAACTAACCAACTCAGACATGACACATTCTATTTAGTAAATGTCTTCTTTGTTACCCCGGAATAGAATCTCTATGCCTAGTCACTCTTCCATGAGATTTAACCAGCTCAGTGATCCATTATAAGGTGGAAAGGACAGATTTGAATGGGGTGTGGAGGAGGGATAGTAAACATCTAATATTAGCCAAAAGAAGAGAGAGGGAGGTCACAACCTGACAGCATGTCTGAGACATAAAGACTCAGTTGGAAAAAAAAAAAAAGAAAGAAAAAAAAACAGAACCCAGGATTTGGGAATTAAAAAAAAAAAAAATAGCAGCTGCCTAGAGCCATTTCGTGAAGGATCAACTATATCTAGACACCTCAGCAGAAGCCCTGGGCACACAAATATATTAAATCACAAAGCATATCTGGAGTTTCTTGTGAGTAATCAGTATGACATTCCACTGTGGTTTTTATAAAATGCTTAATAAGGTAAGGAAGTATGTTCTATAGTTGTAAAGATAATTAAGTGTATGTTTTAATGCTTCTCTGGGTAAGATCTCTTAATAATCCACTTAATAGGAAGCTTCCCATTTCATAACTATGGCAAATAAAGGAAGTGTTAAAATATTAGTAAATTAAACGCATGCTAATTAGTAATATTGAGGAATCAGAAGTCTTTTTACTCACGCTGCCTTTTTTTTTTTTTTCTCTCTTTAGGGTTACAGAGATTGAGGAAATCCTAACACCAAAGGCAAGACCTCCTCAATTTATCATGTCCTTTGTGGTATTGCCAATACTCCGCAGGAGATGGTTTGAAAGAGCAACTTCATAGGCAGTGTTTTAGTCATCCTACAATTTGGAGAATCTACCTGGCAAGCTCCATAAAAGAGGTCCGATTGTGCCCAGGAAAGAGGGAAGCAGAGTTTAACAAAAGGCATTTCTCTCAACAGCTCTCATTTCCTGGGGCTCTCAAAAGCCTGGAGCATGAAATCAAGTCATCAAGATAGCCTGTAGATGTCAGGTATCATCTAAAGTCAAGTTTTAAAAAGTCACTTTAAAACTTTCAGCCCTAAGCATAACTTCCTTTTCCAAATGAAGGTTAGGCCAATTTATATGGCCCTACAGGTTTGAAGATGACCTAAGCCCTCTAAAATGAGAAGATGATGTCATATTTTTGGCACAGACGGATCTCCACCACCCATAGCTAACTTTCCTGGAGTGAGGATTAAGTCCATTTATTAGTTAGGTAACCATCACTTTTGGATATCAGAGAAACTGGTGGGTTAGGTAAGTGCCTTATACCCTACTCTCCTCACCCAGGACTCGACTTGAAAAAGGCACTGGCTAACAGAGGGCATAGCCAGAAACCAGAGCGAAAAGCCCTGTCAGATCACATGTGGACCCTCACCATCCAGTTTCTGATCCTCAGGGTCCAGGTATTATCTCACTGAGCCACTCCAGTAAACCCAAAGCTAGAAACAAGGCTACGTGTCCTCCAAGCTTCCAACTCAGAGAAGAACAGGAGTGAAAATCAGGTATCAACTCTGTGGGCAGGTAAATGGGGATTTTATTGCATTCTTTCTACTCAGGCTTAGCGACTCTTCACCTGCAAGTCATTGTCCCAGGTGACACTGTACAGCCCCTTACGCATCAATTCATTGTCCAATCTTTTAGGGTTCTTCTGATGACAGAGAATACACTAGTGAATATGCTCCACAGAGGCCTTGACCTCAAGTAGCAGACAAATTGAAAAGGAAGGAGGAAATTACAGTAAAGGAAGGTGGAATGTGCCCTGACCAGAGTAATGTGGGGTTCCATGAAAGGTTTTGGAGGGGCTGTATCAAGGTGAGCTGAGAAGGATAAGTGGGAATTATCAGTTGAAGGTGGAAGTGGGAGATGGGAGGTCTTACTGGAGGAGGAAATGATGGGATGAAAGAGCTGGTGATGGGAATGTGAGCTGGCTGTTGGCACAAGGGAAAGAGACTCCCATCAGTTCCCCTTGCAGGTCACACTGGAGCATTCCAAGCTGCCCCAAAAAGTAACAGGGGTCCATGAAGGGCTCTAAGTATGCCAGCATCGTCAGGATGGTTGCATGCAGAAAGAAACCTTTGGCTGCAGCAAAATGGATCTAGAAAACCAGAGAAAAGAAGACTTCATGGAAAGTTCTGGAATGTCTCAGGGAAGATCCTCATAACATCAGAAAGGGTCAACACACCCTGAGGAGCATGGTGACCTCTCCAGAATTACGCTCAGTGGTGGAGGGTCTGGAGTACATCTCCCTGACACCCCTAGAGGCCAAATCTAGTGATCAATGAATTTCCTTGGCCTGTACAATGATTACTTTTAATGAACATACATTTCTTTTTAAAGGAGAGCTTGCCTTCTCCGCCACTGCCTATTTTCCTAAAGTTGACCCAAGTTACACATTTATGTTACCAGCATGGCAACGGTAGGCATTGGAATTTGTAAGCCGACGAGAAAAATATGAAGCTTTTTTTACCTTTAATATATGGCATTATCATCACTCTTTGGGACATTTGGGACACCGATATGCGAATGACTATATCATGTACCTGGCAAGCATTTGGGGTTCCAAGAAGTAACAAAATATTATTCTTATTTCCATGGAGCATCCCTTTTCTGGAGAAGGTATAAAAAGATAATCAGCAAACAATTTGAATAGACATTTCACCAGTGAAGGTGTACACTGAAAAAAAAGCTCATTCTTAGTTATTAGGGAAAAACAAATGAAAACCCACTGGAATGGATATAATCCAAAAGACCATACCAAGAGGAGGATGTGGAAAAACCGGAACCCTCACACGTTGCTGGCAGGCTGTAACATGACGCGGCCACTTTGGAAAAACAGCTTGGCTGCTTCTGAAAAAATTAAGCATGTAGTTAACCATAGGATCCAGCAATTCGCCCTTAAGAAGTTATTCAAGAGAAATAAAAGCATACATCCACGTGAATGTCCACACCAGCATCATTCATAATAATCAAAATCGTGGCAACTGGTAAATGGATAAACAAACTGTGATATCCACATAGCGGAACACCATTCTGCAACATGAAGGAAGTATTAATACATACTACCACATGCATGAACCTCAGAAACATACTAAGTGAAAGAAGCTATTCACAAATGACCACATATTGTGTAATTCCATTTACATGCCAAGTCCAGAAAAGACAGATCTCTGGTTGCCTGGGGTTGGAGCTAGGAAGAGAGAGGGATGGCAGACAGACACACGAGAATTTTTTGGCACACTAAAAATGCTCCAAACTTGGTTTGTGCTGATGGCCGCACAACTCTGCAAATTTACTAGAAATCATTCAATTGTACATAAAGAGTGAATTTTATGGAATATGAATTATTCCCCAATAAAGCTGTTTTTAAAAAGAAAAATCACATATTATGAAATATAGTAAATGTCAAATCGCTGGCTTAAAAAATTGGCCTCCAAGGGCACCTAGGTGGCTCAGTCAGTTAAGTGTCCAACTTTGGCTCAGGTCATGATCTCATGGTTTGTGAGTTCGAGCCCCACATTGGGCTCTGTGCTGACAGCTCAGAGCCTGGAGCCTGCTTCAGATTCTGTATCTCCTTCTCTCTCTGCCCCTCCCCGACTCGCACTCTGTGTCTGTCTCTCACAAAAATAAATAAACATTAAAAAATTTTTTTCAATTGGCCTCCAAACTTAATGTCATAGTATCACATACCCCTCTCATTAAAACGACATGTTCATCTTCAATATATATGTATTTATTTCTTTACAAACAGCAAAATGAATATATTGACCTATCATATGGAACATACAATACACCCCAAAAATAAAACTAAAAGGTGATTTAAAACACATAAATAGATAATATTTTAATACAAACTTATTGATTTCATCACAAGGTTTCTAGGAATAAAGGGATCTAGGGGTTAAAATTAGTGAACAAAATGAATTCCAGAACAATAGGCATCTGAATGTGGACGGCTACCAAAATCGGCTGGGGATTCAGTTATGGACAAGACCACCCACACGCAATAAACCTTCAGAATATTCATCAATTTGAAAATCGTGTCCAAAGTAAGGCTGTTTGCACGACGAACAATGGAACATCCATAAAAGAAACCCAGCTGCTGTGAGGATGGCAAATATTCAGGAACGTGGGCCTGCAGAGTTGTTGAGAATAAATGTCAAAGAGGAAAGTTCAAAAGAAGAGTCCAGAGTAAGAAAAGTGGGAGAAAGAATTTATCGAAGAGGAAGCTTCCTGCAAGATGAGAACTTTTGCTTCCAGGTAAGATGGATGTAGTCACGTCACTCGACTGTGACCAAAGAGTGACTGAGAAAGACTGTGCCAGGTTTATGGGGAGTTATAACGGCCATTACATTTTTCATAGGTTTGTTACATCCATTGGTGTTTACCCCTAACCTTTTCTCTGTGGTTTCATATTACAAAAACAATGATTTCTGTTGACTTGGATGTTTACAATGTGATACATGCAGCGAGCTACAAAAAATAAATGAATATAACTAAGACAGAGCGTTCTTACTGTCTTAAGAGACAGAAAAAGTTGGACAAGGAATTTACAGCCAGATCCTACAGGATCGTAAAGCAAAATTTTGGAGTTTGGACTTTTTCTATGTAGCCACCACAGAGGCCACTGGTTTTGAGCATAGGGGAATCTGAACGGTGTGGCATTTGGAAGAATCAACAGACTGCCATGCACAGGGAGAGGAGAGATGGGAGGTAGTATTCTCAGTCATTAGAATTCTAACAGTACGAAGCCCAGCACAGGTTGGTATTGAGGGTCTAGACCAAGAGAGTAGCAATGGGAAGAGAGAAAACACTAAAAAGCGAAGACTGTCGGGGCGCCTGGGTGGCTCAGTTGGTTAAGTGTCCGACTTTGGCTCAGGTCATGATCTCACAGTTTGCGGGTTCAAGCCCCGTGTGGGGTTCTGTGCTGACAGCTCAGAGCCTGGAACCTGTTTCAGATTCTGTGTCTCCCTCTCTCTCTGACCCTCCCAAGCTCACGTTCTCTCTCTCTCTCAGAAATAAATAAAACATTAAAAAACTTTTTTAAAAAAAAGTGAAGATTGTCAACATAGTGGATGGTGATATAGGAGTTTATAAGTCTCGGTGCCAAAAACTCTCTGACACTAGGCCAGAGGGCAGAAAAGAAATCTACAAGCTAATGCTCCACTGGGCTTCCTTGGGTTAGATGTACGGCTTGAGACACTTTGAAACAGGCCCAAGAACAGGAGTTGCTCTATCATTTTTAGTCCAAGAAGTATATGCCTCTTGTCCAGTTTTGTGGCTTCTCAATGGAACACTCAAAGAGGCAGTGGAAAAGATTGAGGACATACCAATTTTTTTTTAAGTAGTAAATAAAATCATCTCATTTTGGAAAGAGGGACTTCCTCTCCATTCATATTAGAGGAATTTTGTAAGGAGGACTCAAGCAAGAATTAAAACACCCATGAAACCCTCATCCAGTGATTTGAACTTGAATGCGTTATGATGGTCTTCAGCCACTTTGGGAGAAACAAGGTGATGTTGCTTTCAGGAGCCTGATATCGACATGTTCTTTACATGCATGGAGGCCATAGGCAAGTGATCAAATAGACACAATAACACCCTATTATTATTTTATCTTCAAAATAAAAAAGCTAAATTGCTCATTCGTGTATCCTATTGTCGCTACGGAGTTTCTCTGGAAGAAATGGAACAGGAAGTCTGTTCTAATAATCCATTTTCTTCCTAGCATACATAAAAACTCAAAAGTTTGGATTTTATTGGTGAATCAAACTGAAAAAGAAAAAACAAAGAAAGATAATCTTTTCTATACTACCTGATAATAAAATTCAAAATTTTAGGGGCACCTGGGTGGCTCAGTTGGTTAAGCGTCGAACTTCAGCTCAGGTCATGATCTCATGGCTCATAGGCTCAAGGCCCACATCAGGCTCTATGCTGACAACTCAAAGCCTGGAGCCCGCATCAGATTCTGTGTCTCCCTCTCTCTCTGCCCCTTCCCCACTTGAGCTCTCTCTCTCTCTCTCAAAAATACGTAAACATTAAACTAAATAAATAATTAAAATTTTTAATGTAAAATTATCCACCAGATCTACTCTTTCACTTTCCAACATCTCTATATTTCAAGATTGGTTAATGGTGATGGTCACTCAGGCAAATTATAGACCTTGACTTCCTCCATCTAAGTAGTCATGGTACCAGACATGCGGTTTCATATAGAGTCCATCCTAACGATTACAACCACAAAGTCATTTTCATCTTTCACTTCCCTTGTGGAATCAACTCTTGGTGGATCTTTAAAAAAAAGTTTTCCTGCTCTAAAGATCAAAAGCAGAAACTTCATCTGCTGGTTATTAATCAGGCCATTATGTAGTCTCCCTGGTTTGGAATGAGCAATTTATAACCTCCACTTTTTTTTAGACAATTTATAACCTCCACTGCTGCAAGGAAACTGAACATTTGGTATATGGTGAGATGAAGTCAATGTTTGTTTAATGTTTTTGATTACAATAAAACAGAAAATCCGGGCATGCACGTCTGTATATCATCATCATTCTAGACTATCTCAAGACAGGAAATTAAACTCAAACCTTGAAACTGTCTTTCCCTACAGGAAAGTCAGCCATCTTCTTTCTTGAATATTCTTCCATCTAATCTTAGTGAGGAATTTATGGAATACTTCTTTCTGGCAGATGATAACTCTGGAAACTCTGGAAGAGCAAGCCAATCCCAAAGTGGCTGCATTCTTAGGGCTTTGTGTTAAACCCTGAGGATGCAATAAAACTTAAGGTTGTCCAGTCTGGAATCTAATAGGTGACCCTTTATCTAAAGCTAGACACCAAAGGGAACCAAGGAATGTATCACACACAAAAGGAAACCAAAACCAAAATGAAACAAACAAAAAACTACATGCCTATTCATGTTGGATGAATGAAACAGGAATCTCCTATAAGATTTTGTAATTACAGTCTGGCTCTTATGTGGGCTTTCAGTCTAAATGTACACTGCCCGTGTGATCAGAAACATCTCAATAGAAAACTAGATTACAGTGATCTCAGTTTCATTGTGAGCAGAAGCAAGCTATATGCTCTCTGAGAGATCTCTAGTTCCAACTAAATCTCAAATTTCCACTAGTAAGTTTCCAAAGGAAATGGGAAGTTCTCATCCAAATTTCAGGAAAAAACACAAAAGGAGCAGGTGCCATAAGAGAATTAGCAAAAATAACAAATGGCTGAAATAGACATACAAACTTTTACATATTGGAGTTATTAGATATAGTATAATAACTATCCTTAATAATTTTTAGAGGACTTTTTTTTTTAAAGTAGGCTTCACGCCCAGCATGGAGCCCAGTGTGGCGCCTGAAGTTTCTACAATCCTGAGATCAAGACCCTGAGATCAAGACACGGAGGCTCAGCAGCTGAGACACCTTGGTGCCCCAAAAAGACATTTTTAAAAAGAAGTTTTAATATGTGATCAGGGAAGAGACAAAATTTAAAAAGAAACCAACTTCTCAAAGTAAAAAGTGTAATGATTGAAGTAAAAACTCAAAAAACATGAATCTTTGACAATATCAAGGAATTACTGTTAATGGTTTTAAGTGAACAATGATACGCTGGGAAATGTTCTTATTTTGAAGAGGTGCATGCTAATTTATGAATCAAGACCCAGGATATCTGCAGCTTATTTTTAAAAAATTTTAAAAAGAGGGACAAATGGAAAGACAGATCAGTGGATGGATGGAAGGATGGATGGATGGATGGATGGATGGATGGATGGATGGATGGATGGAATGGGATGGATAAAGAGATCGAGAGAGCGACACAGGCATGCAAGGCATGGGATGGCTGGGTGTATGGATAAAACAAATATAAGGAGAAGTTGAGAAATTAACAATTTATTGACTCTAGTTGGGTGGATAGATAGGTATCTATCAAAGCTCTTCTGTATCTTGGAGTTTTTTTCATAATAAAAGTTGTAAGGAAAAGAAATCTGTCTGAATAGAGCAAAGACCTCCTTCTCAGTCCCAGAGTCTATTCTTGCAAAATTGCCCTGCCTTCCCTTCTTCTTTTTCCCAGATGCTGCCCTATTCTCTTCTCGGACAGCAGTTTCCTACCATCTCAGTGGGAACTTACGGAAAGCTGCTTTTTGTGAAGAAACAGAACTCAATTGCCTAAGATAAAACTTTTACTGGGGCGTCTGGGTGGTTCAGTTGGTTAAGCATCCAACTTCAGCTCAGGTCGATCTCACAGTTCATGGGTTTGAGCCCCATGTTGGGCTCTGTGCTGACAGGACAGAGCCTAGAGCCTGTTTCTGATCCTGTCTCTCCCTCTCTCTCTGCGCCTCCCCCACTTGCAGCTCCCCCCCCTCTTTTTCTCTCTCAAAAATAAACATTAAAAAAATTTTTTTCACCTTTTACTAATAATCAACCATGATTATTATTGAAATGGAGACCCCTATTTGTATTTGTAGCCATCTGAAATTTCCATGATGCTCCCGCTTCACTCTTTAGTGTTGAGTCTCCAACTCAGCCAGTCTTCCCCTCCTTTTGAGAAGCCACATGTGTGGGGCACCTGGGTGGCTCAGTCAGTTAAGCAGCTGACTTTGGCTCAGGTCATAATCTCAAGGTTCGTGAGTTTGAGCCCCACATCAGGCTTGCTGCTATCAGCACAGAGCCTGCTTGAAACCTCTGTCCCCATCTCTCTCTCCCACCCTCCCCCCTCCTCAAAATTTAAGTTAATATAACTTAAAAAAAAAGAGAGAGAAGGCACATGTTCATGTACACACACACACACACACACACACACACACACACACCTTCCCCCCAACTCCACCGAATCGAAGCACAGGTGGTCCTGTGAGACGTGAACAGAGGCGTGATGAAGCAGACTGGATCCTGGGAAAGAACTGAGCATTCTCTGACATCTCCCCAGGGAAATGCGAAGCAAAATTGTGTCATTCTCAGACACTCGCATAATTGAATTAATGTAAAATGAAAACCAAAGTGAAATATTCCTCTTCGTGTTGAAAGTAGTTCACATAAGTAGTCTGTGTACCCTGGCTGCTTCTGCTGCACATTATTAAGTGATTTAAAAGATTAATTTTAGTTTCAGAGGTCATTATGTTAGCATTAAGCAAATCAGCTCACTGCCTCGGAGAGAAGCTGATGGCCGCTGGGCAGGGGGCAGGGAGTCCAGTCATCCAGACTTGCAAGGACTCGTCAATGGCTTTCACACTCTTTGCCGCCGTGTGCAGCGTGCATGTCTCCTGCACTCACCAAATATTAGGAGAGAATCCTTTTCAGGAAGTGAAAGTCTCAACTCGAGAGACCCATAATCTCATCTAGAATGACAACTGCCACGTTCCTAAACCACAAGTATTCATTTCCACAATTTGCGATCATCTACCCTGTGCGTGCCCGAGCATTCTCTACAGAACTGACGGCCGCCGGCTGCTCTCCTGCCCCCCAGCCTGTTCCACTAAAACCAGATCCGTAATCAAATGCTAAGAAAATACATGCCCTCAACCCTGAAACAGAACTGTGAATGCAAAGTATATGGAAGCCATGTTCTCCCCAAGCAGCTACACATGGGTAAACCTAGTTTGCATATGGAAATGAAGGTTGCTTTGCTTCCCTGCACAACATTATACTGAAACAAAGGTTAGCATCCTCTGACTCTGAATTCCACCTCCAGATAGGAGGCTGTCAATGACAGTGACTGACAGAAGCTCTCCTCAGACACGGGGAGGGAGGGGGTGGTGAAGATGGAGGCAGGGGGTAAAGGAACAAAGGGTTGAGAGCTGGGGCAAACAAATCTTTTGGGTAAACAGTCAGAGAGTAAATGCGCAGGTCTCCACCGGTCTCTGTCGCAACTACTCAACACTGCCAATGTGATGTGAGAGCAGCCAGAGATGGCCTGTAAAGGAAGGGGCATGGCCGTGTTGGGACAAAACTGTATTTCTGGACAGACAGACACTGCAGTGTGAATTTTAGATCATTTTTTTACATGTCACAGAAGAGTGATCGCATTTCTTAACCATTTAAAAATATAAAAACCTGGGGCGCCTGGGTGGCTTAGTCGGTTAAGCGTCCAACTTTCACTTAGGTCATGATCTCGCGGTTCATGGTCAGGCTCTGTGCTGACTGCCAGCTCAGAGCCTGGAGCCTGTTTCAGTCTGTGACTCCCTCTCTCTCTGACCCTCCCCTGCTCACGCTGTCTTTCTCTCTCTCTCCTAGAAATAAAAAAAAAAAAAAAAAAAAATTAAAAATACAAAAACCCTTCTTTGCTCACCAGCCATACAATGTCGAGCAGAAGTCCAGACTGGGCCCCTGGGCTGTTGTTCGTAGACTTCTGATTTAGAGCACTGATTTTCAAACATGGGCACCATCAAAATCCCCTGGGGAACGAGATAAAACACAGATCCTTGGGCCCCCATCCAGAGTTTCTAGTCCCAAAGGAAAGGGTTGAGGCTGACCATTTGCACTTACAAGTACCAGGTGATGCCGAAGCTGGCAAGATCTACAGAGAACCATGGTCTAGAAGCAAGGTGAACAAGGAGAAGGTAGAAAAGAAATGTCCACATTGGCCAGGATAGATCAGCCATAGCCACTCTGAGGTCACCTAGGGAAAGCCTATATAAATTTGGCATACAAATTAGGAGACAGAAAATGAACATAATTGAGTTTCAATAATAATAAGTATCATCTCTGCCTGGAAAGTTCTACTCTCAGATATCTAGGGGACTAACCCTTCACTTCCTTCAAATCTGTTCAGATACCTTGTCTGCAAAGGCTCTCACCCCAATCATCTATTAACATTGTGTATTAACACCAGCTCACTCGGTACATCTACCCCAGATCTCCTCCTTAATTCTCAGCCAGTCACCTCTAATAAACCATATAATTGACCTCCATATTGGGTATTACCTGTCTTCCCCTTCCCACACCACTGATGCTCCTATATTCCTGGAATATAAGCTTCTTCAGGGCAAGGAAAACAGATGAGTGTGTGCTGTGCGCTTAATGTTTGCCTCCACAAAATTCATATGGTGAGGGGCACCTGGGTGGCTCAGTTGGTTAAGCGTCCAACTTCTGCTCAGGTCTGATGTCACGGTTTGTGGGTTTGAGCCCCGCATCGGGCTCTGTGCTGACAGCTAGCTCAGAGCCTGGAGCCTGTTTCAGATTCTGTATCTCCCTCTCTCTCTGGCCCTCCCCTGTTTATGCTAATGTCTCTCTCTCTCTCTCAGAAATAAATTTTTTAAAAAAACATTAAAAAAGAAGAAAATTTTTTAAAAAAATCATATGGTGAAACCTAATCCCACTGTGATGGTACCAGAAGGTGAGGCCCTTGGGAGGAGGTTAGGTCAGCAGAAGAAACACTCATGAATGGGGTTAGGACCCCAGAGGGTTCTCCAGCTCCTTCTACCCTGTGAGGACACAGCAAGAAGTCAGTAATAGTGTCTGTGAGCCAAACGCAGTCTGCAAGCCAGGAGAGGGCCTCGTGAATCAGACCCCAACTACGCCAGCACCCCGATTCCAGGTTTCCAGCCTCTGGAACTGAGGAAAACAAATATTTATTGTTTATAAACCATCCTGTCTATGGCACTTTGTTATAGCTCCTCAGACAGACTAAGACAGACTATCTGTAATCCAAGTTTCAAGAAACATGCCTGGCACTTTTATGAACACTTAAATATTTTTGAATGAATGGACGTGCCGGTGATATGACTCTCATTGGGTCTAAGGTAAAAAGTGCATGAAGATGGGGCGCCTGGGTGGCTTAGTCGGTTAAGCGTCCGACTTTCACTTAGGTCATGATCTCACAGTTCGTGGGTTCGAGCCCTGCATCAGGCTTTATGCTGACTGCCAGCTCAGAGCCTGGCGTCTGTTTCAGAGTCTGTGATTCCCTCTCTCTCTGACCCTCTCCTGCTCACGCTGTCTCTCTCTCTCTCTCTCCTAAAAACAAATAAAACATTTTAAAAAAATTAAAAAAAAAAGAAGTGCATGAAGATAGTCAGATACTTCCAAGAACTTTGATACAACTTCTAACTTGCTCATGGTGCATCAGAGAGATGGTAAAAAGAACTTGAGTATGCGTCACTCTGTAAACTTGAATCTTGGAACTGCAAGTTTAGTCTCAAGCATTACAATTAAGGATTAAAGAGAACCTAGGCAACGCTCTCGTGCAAACACTCCCCGGTACAGGAGTTAAAGGACCTTGTCATTGTTCTTAACTCCAATCCAGCCAAAAATCCCCATTCCAGGGGTCTCATTCATGAGCACCACTGTCTTGGTTCGCTAGGGCTGCCGTAACAAAATACGAGAGGCTGGGGGCTCACACAGCAGAAATTTACTTCTCACCGTTCTGGAGACTGGAAGTCCAAGATCAGACGCCAGCATGGGGGGTGGCTTCTGGGGAGAGCGCTCTTCCCGCCTTGCAGACAGCTGCCTTCTTGCCGTGTCTTCACAGGTGTCTCTTCTTATAAAAGCGTTAATCCCATCATGAGATCCCCATCCCCATGACCTCACCTAGCCCTAATTATCTTCTGAAAGCCCCAACTGCACATACAGTCACATAGGGGTCAGGCTTCAACATATGAATTTGGAGTGGGGGCGGGAGTCGGGTGGGAGACACAAACCTGAAGTTCATTACAACCAGTTTTGTGTGTTTCCATCCTTCTGCCTGTAGCACTAACTCAGTCATCACTAGTAGAGTTTTGTGGTTTTTTTGAATGTTTTTTTTACTTTTGAGATAGAGACAGCGTAGGCAGGGGAGGGTCAGAGAGAGAGGGAGACACAGAATCTGAAACAGGCTCCAGGCTCTGAGCTGTCAGCACAGAGCCCGACGCGGGGCCTGACCCCCACGAACCGTGAGATCATGACCTGAGCCGAAGTCGGACGCTTAACCGACTGAGCCCCCCAGGCACCCCAACACTAGTAGAGTTTACAGTCCATTGATCCTACCACTCTTCAGTGCCCCCTTCCCCCTTCTGTCCTCATTTCCCTACTTGGATTGATTAAATGCTATCGTCCTTACATTTAAAGCATCCCCTTCAGTACACTTTTAACCACTAGAAGCTCCCTCCACCACCCTGTGAGGTCAAGGCAATTATGATTTCTATTTTATAGGTAAGAACATTGAGGCACCAGGAAAAGGGTCGAGCCAAGAGTCTAGTCCAGACTCCAGAAGTCCCACTGCTGCTTGTTTCGCCAAAGTTTACTCACCTGGTGTTTCACTGCAGGTGGTTTACTGGCATTTACCCTAGAGAGGTAGGTGGTTTCGCCAGCGCTACCTCCTGTGTGGCCTGCGGACTGGTGCCCATTGTGAATTGTCTGTTGCCCATCCATAACGAAGTCAGTTCGGAAAGGGAGAGTCAGCGTCTGGAAACATCACTTGTTTGAGTAATTCCGCATCTGTTGACTCCAGCCATAAAATCTGGTGCTTGCCTTTTGTGCATCTTTTTAATCTCATTTTTCTAGTAGGTTATTTTAATTTTATATTACAGAAGGAAGCGTCCAGGATGGATTTGGACATTAAAAACAAACAAACAAACAAAAACAAAATATTCTTTGTATTTTTTCACAGATCATCTTGAAGCACTAGTTTGAACAACTGAAAGCGCAAATTTATTCATTCCAGTATGTTCTAGATTCCCGTTTTATTACAAGAGAAAATCTGTCCTATGTGATTATTGGCTATGAGCCAACTATTCAAATGAAATGGCACAGACAACCTTAATTAACATAGAAACTCAGTCCAAAGCCTTCTTCTATAAAAATGTATTAAAAATGTCTTTCCCAATGTTTTTCCCCCAACTCTTCACATCCCCCTTCATGTCACCTGGCTATGTAAATGATTATCTTGTGGCAATACTTTCAATTTCGTGAAAAAGAAAATTTTGACCTTCTTTGCCCATTCTGCTGAACATGCCATGCTTTTTTTCTCATTACTGAAATTTCAGACTACTAATTAGAACAAATCAATAATACATGGTCTCATAATTTCACTTAGGTCAGGACTTCTCAGGATTACCTGGAGGGCTTATTGAAACACAACTTGCTTCCTCCACCCGGTGTGGAGATTCTCATTCAGTAGGTCTGGGATGGGCCTATGAATTTGCTTTTCTAACAAGCTCCCAGGTGGTGCTGAGGCTGTGGATATGCCGACCATATTTTCAGGAAACACCAAGAACCCCAGATCACTTTGTGAATGCAGCCAAAATATTAATTCATTCAATTATTTTTGTATGCCAAATATTCTCAAATCCAATTTAACAATGTAAAGACATTTTTAAACAGATTCAGACTAAAGCCCAAGATATTTGAGAAATGTCAGCTCTTAAAGATGACTTACGGAAATGATAAACTTGACATACTTCTCAGCACGTAGCATTTTACACACTGTAGGTATTTCATAAGTGTTTGCAAAAAAAGGAAGCCAGGAGTGACAGAAAGAAAGGGGCCTGATTCAGTTTAACAAAATGAGTGTGAATGCAGGCACTGTAACTTGGGACCATGTGTGCTTTAATCTGTTCTAGCATAATAACCATGTTTCAGTCAAACTAAACTGTACTTGGCCAGATATTGTATTCCCTTAATTTGATCTCTCCCTCAATTCAAAAATATTGTCAAGGAATCTCCTCAATTGTTTAAAATATGACAAAACTAAGGGCACCTGGGTGGCTCAGCCGGGTAAGCATCTGACTCAGGTCATGATCTCATGGTCTTGAGTTTGAGCCCCACATTGGGCTCTGCACTGAGAGTATGAAGCCTGCTTGGGATTGTCTCGCTCTCTCTTTATCTTTGTCCCACTACCTGCTTTCTCTCTCTCTCTCTCAAAACAAATCAATAAAAGTTAAAAAAAATATATCACAAAACTCTCCAAGAAATGGGATTCTGAGCACTGCTATTCTTTACCCTCCTCCCTTTCCCTGCATCCCTCCAAGGGCATCCCTGCAAACCTTCATGTCCTCTGCTTCGTCCAGTCTTGCGTTCATAGGACATTGCTTTTAGACCCTACTGTTGCATTTACAATAAAAACTGGTACCAGGGACATTAGCTGTCCCAAAACTCACACTCCTTTATTTTTGACTTACAAATAATGTATAGAAACACATTTAATTCTACAAATGCCCCTGGTGACAATGAGATTAAGGAAGAATTAGTTAAGAAATGTAATAACAAACTGCCACCCTTTGGTCTTTCCATTCCTTGGTGTCTTGTTCATTCTGGTTGACAGTGAATGTGTTTTATAAACTGATAAAGAGTTTCATTCACTCAGCCATTTTTCTATCAGCTCCTATAAAATTAATGGAAACGCTTACAAAGAAAAACACAGCTCCAGACACTAACTTTTATTTTATTTTATTTTATTTTATTTTATTTTATTTTATTTTATTTTATTTTATTTTATGAGAGAGACAGAGAGAGTGCAAGTGGAGTAGTGGCAGAGAGAGAGGGAGAGGGTCCCAAGCAGGCTCTGTGATGCCAGGGTAGACCCTGATGTGGGGCTTGAACTCATGAAACCGTGAGATCAAGAGCTGAGCCGAAACCAAGAGTCAGACACTCAATTGACTGAGCCACCCAGGCACCCCCAGACGTTAACTTATTTTAAAGGGACTTTTGGTTGCTGGTTGCCTTATGTACAGTGGTGACCCTGGATTAAAATGCCTGAAATATTGGGGGAAAAGTAATTGCACCTTCCAGTATCTCATATTGTTTGGACCAGTAAGATCTGTTCCCTTAATACAAGGAAAAATTTCATTGAAAACAGCTTGCATTGTATAAACATAAGAGAATAGCACTTCCTTCAGAGTTGATTTGCATTGGCAAAGAAGCACAAAACAGAATATTCATGATGACTTTTGCACAAGCGACATGTATGACTTTTTAATAAAACACGCCGTAGGTTAGGGCACCCATGAGTTCAAACACAGATCCTTGAGCCCTACTCCAGAGTTTCTGATCCCAAAGGTTTGGGATGAACCTGACCATCTGCATTTCTGACTTGGAGAATTTGAATGTTAGATAATTTTTACATGTCACAAAATAGTATTCACATTTTTAACCATTAAAAATATAGAAACCATTCTTTGCTCACCAGCCATCCAATATTAGCAACAGACCAAACTGGCCCATGTGTGGACCATGGTTTGTAGACTTTTGACTTGGAGCATTGATTTTCGGACTTGAATATCATCAAAGTCACCAGGAGGAGTTGGAAATACTTCGTCTAATCGGAGAATTGGCACAAACCTTGTGGGTACAAACTACACAAGCAACCAAATCTTCCAAGTTAGTTGATTTAAAGTCCTCCTGGGAATTGATTTCACTCAGAGGTAACCTGACACCTTTCTTAAGGAACTATCCGAATGCTGACTGTTTCACACCAATATGTGCACCGCCCTCAAATGGCAATGTCATCCTCGAGTGTTGCTGGTCACTGCTCAGCTTCTCATCCTTCACCTCAACTCAACTGCAACAGCTGTTTGCTAGGAATTCTCTTGCCTTTCCATCTACAAGCTTCTTAAAGAACACGATTAGAACAAACATGACTCCACGAAGGTGGTAGCGTTTTGCCTTGGCGAGCTTGCGGCAGTTGGCTTGCAGTCTCCTGTTTCCTGAGCCAACCTGATTTCTGCTCGGTGTCATCCAGGTGACAATAGTTACTTCTCTAGGACCTTTCAGTGGTGTTTCTGGCAGTTGTGTTCTAGAAGTCACATGGACGACAAAACACTGGATACCAACACCATCCTTACATGTGCAGTTCAGTCTCTAACTCAGCTTCTAGGAGCAGACGTCATCCTGGCAACCTCCTAATAGATGTGGTGAAGTCTTCTGGATTAGTCCAAGTCGTCAGTTCATGGTTAGGGTATATTCAACCCAGCAAGCTGGTATCCATACTGTCTTTGCTACTTGGTAATATGAAGTTACTTCTTAGTTAAATATTTAACCTTGGGCTATTTCAGATTTATCACTAGTCGAAGACCTCTGTTATAATCTGTCAGCAACATCTTGCATGTCTGTGCAACTAAATAAACATGTACTTTATGCTAATGCAGGGTCAACTTCATAGACTGCCACCTATCAGCCTTCTGTGCCATACTGCTATCATTCTTCCTGACATCTATGAATTACACCTCAGCCAAGGATGCTGGCAATAAATCCAAGAGGCTATTTTTCCATATTTTATTGCCTATAAATTCTATCAAAAAGAACATTGAGGCTTGGAAAATTTAACTAATTTGCACAATGGAACCATAGTTGCAAGAATTACAACCCAGTTCTGCTTATTTGATGGAAGTGAAGATCCAGATCCAATATTCAGCCAGAGGCCCCACCCCATCTTGCCCATTGCACAGGTGGGAGTGGGAATATATTATAATCCTGGAGAGAGGGGGGGAATTATATATATAATTATAAAATACATGTATAGTATAATACATTTTATATTTAATTATAAATAGTATGAAACAAAATATAAGAAAAAACTGAAATGTGTTAAATAATGATCATGCATATTCCAAGGAATACAGGAAAAGGAAAGATTATATTCTATATGAGAATGAGGCAGAAATGTTCCCTAAAAGGAGAAAGAACTAAGAGTAAGAAATTAGTCATGTATTGGCCCCATTTATACAATGACCTTTAGATTTTAAATATTCAACCCCGTTTTTTGTTTTAACTAAAAGACTATGTGTGTCTCAGAGTATGTATGTGATAAATGCTTGTTGAATTGAATTTAAATGACCAGTTTGGCAAGATTATTTCTTTTTCATAGTGCTCTGAAGAAAAAAATCATTAAATGGATTTTTTTTTTAATCCCACTTTTCATAAATGTTTCTATAGCGCTGCTCCAGTTGAGGATTTTTATGTTTTGCTTCTTGTCCACAACAGCTCCCTTCTGTGCCCTTGTATAAAATTGCAGGTTACAGAGGACTTCCAAGTCCCTCCTATCAAATTTCAAAGAATTCAGCAAACATGGTAAATGTTGAAGCTAACCGGTTTCTTTAAGGAGTCAGCTGAACCCCAACTTTTGTGTGTATGATATTGGCATTATTGTTCCACGTTAACTACCCCGGGGAAGAGAGAACAGAATTTTTGCGTAGGTTGCACCTGAATGTTTGTATTTCACTAGAGTTTGCAAATAAATACCTTTCCCGTTATTATAAAGAAGAGAAATTTAGGGAGGACTTTAGAACTCCAGATGGAAGTCACTGCAATAAGATCTTTCACTGCTAGGTAGTCTTCGAGATTCATTGAAGATCCTATCAACCTTTAGAATTTTTTTTTAATGCAGTCTTGTTTCTGTGAAGAGTTTACATCAATAAGTCCAACCACATAAACTCTCCGCTTTTCTGAATAAAGGCTGTTGTCTCAAAAGGCTTAGAATATATCTTAGAACTCATGCTCGCCAACAGTTCATAAAATTATACTAAGCAACAGAATTTCATATTTGGAAAAGAGTTCCTTTATCCTTCTTGTTCTTTAGATGTGTCACATGATCAGGTTAGGGGGAGGGGAACTAACCAGATAACTTTCCCATCTAGGGTGATTTTCCATTTATTTAAATGCATAGCACTCTTTCCCTTTGCTACACATATGTGCATTATAATTAAAGCTGAGGTTGGGTCCAAAAGGCCATCTGGTCCCACCTACTAAATTTTCTGATGAGAGAATTGAGGCCTCGAGAGATTGAAATCCTCTCCTGAGGGAAGGAAAAGAGCCAGGATAAGTAACAAAATCTAATGACTCCCAGATGATTCTTTCCTCCACTATAACATCATATCATTTTTCGGCACCGTCTTTTAACTTCTTGTTTACCTATATCTCATCTTGCCAATTGGATTTCTTTAGTTTAGTTTCTACACCACTCAGTGAGCTTCATCTCTGCTCAAGGCATTGTCCTAGATGTGGAAGCAGAAGATAATTTACACCTGCCCGCCCCCAATGTTCTCCTATAGTGATTAATGATGAAGAAAATCAGGACTCGATACTGACATTTGTTCATTCACCAAATAGGTATTGAGCACCTGTCCTTACCAGGCACTGTTTTTGGTACAATGGTGAATTAAAATAATAAATTTCCTGCTCCCATAGCGATTATATTTATTGGGAGGAGAGACAGAAAAATTAACAAATTAATATGTCATTAGTGAAAAGTGCTATAAAGACAAACATAAGGAGAAGAACAAAAATGATGGGCGCACCATTACAGATGGGCCAGGAAGGTCTTGCTAATAACGTGACCTTTGAACCAAGACCTGAACTAAGTGAGGCTAATTCAGCGGCTAGGTCATCTCCACTGGGCTCATCAGACGAGCTGCAAGTTGGGAACAAAAAAGCGTGAGTATAGAGGTCTAGAAAATGAGGGGCGCTTGGGTGGCTCAGTCAGCTAAGTGTCCGACTTCAGCTCAGGTCCTGATCTCACGGTTCCTGGGTTCGAGCCCCGTGTCATACTCTGTGCTGACATCTCGCTCAGAGCCTGGAGCCTGCTTCAGATTCTGTGTCTCCCTCTCTCTCTGACCCTCCCCTGCTCACACTGTCTGTATCTCTCTCTCAAAAATAAATAAAACATTAAGAAAAAAAAGAAAATAAGAAAATGAGATCCCTTTGGTTTGGTGCTAGGTTTGGTCTTTTTAAATTACCGTTACTGAGATGACATAGAATGAGCTACGAGATGTATACACTTGACCGGTATTTAGTACATTCACAACGTTGTACCACCACCTCCTCCATCTCCAAAGCACTGTCATCTCCCCAAAAGGAAACCCGGTACCCCGTCTTGGTCACACTCCATTTCCACCAGCCCCTGGTAACCACCAATCTTTTTGTTTCTATAAATGTTATATAAATGGAATCATACAGCATGTGCAACCTTTTATTTTGGGCTTCCTTCCCTTAGCATGTTTTCAAAGTTCATCCACAGTGTGGTTGTGTTGGTTCCTCGCACTACATTTGTTTTATGGCTGAACACTATTCCACTGTGTGTACAATGCACATTTGATGGATGCATCCGTGGACCACCGTTGGGCTGTTCCCACCTTGGACTGTTGTGAGTCACGCTTCTGTGAAAATTTGTGTAAACGAGTGTTTGAGGATCTGTTTTCAAATTTCTTCTTGTTAATTTCCCTTCTTAATTCCTTCCTAAATCCGTTCCAAAGTCATGCTCAGAACTTTGAAAAATGTTGAAAATGACGCCGCAGTGATGAAAGACCAAATAGGTTTTAAACCCCCTACGTGAGGGCCTGGCACAGAAGAAGCCCTCTCAATAAATAGCAGTTGTGATTATCAACAATAATAATAACAAAAAGAACACAGTGCTAAATAGCACAGGGCTGAATGTAAACTTTATCGAGAATTGGTCCAATCTGGGCAGGGTGAGTCAGGGACCAAAATCTGGCCAGAGGTGAGTTGGGGAGGAGATCTTGTGGAAAGTCAAGCTTCCTAGCCTGCCCTACAATTCTTCATCCACCGCAGACACTTCGTAGTGATTGGAGAAAATGGCTGGAATTTTTCTCAGCATTCACGTCGTTCATCTACCATCCTATGAAATACTCACTAGCCGCCAGATCTGCCAGTGGACTTGCCCTGGGTTTTGCCCTGAAGTTACACAAACTCTGTGCTGAAAAGCAAACGGAATGAGATGGTTTGTTTCTGCTTCTGTAACTTGGCTTTCACTGAATCTCTAATGTATTTACTTAGCACGCAGCTGTTGACATCATTGCCTGAAGCAATATCAAGCAGGTCTGATCCCAGCTTGTTTGCACCCAAAGTCAACACTATTTACACGCATTGTGACAATAAAAATTCCGTTTTTATCTAGAGCCAAATATCTGGTCAAATAATCACTTGACGATCATCTGAAGTGTGCGGATTTTGCAGATGCATTGAGCTGGAAGTTAGGAGAGCTTGAGATATCCTTAGGCTTTCTGTGACTTGTTTTGTGACTTCAAAGAGTGCACCACTGGCAAAACTCTACTTTCCGTCACATTAAGGTTATTTTATCTGACCCTATGTACCTCATTAAAGGTTACAAGACTTACCCTGTATTTGTGTTTACTGAATCTGGTGAATTCAGTCAAAACGGTTAGGAGTTGTACAAGTGACTACTTAACTAAGACCATATTTCGATTTCTGATATCAATTCTGCCTTGTTTTTTTAAATGTCAACTAAAGATTCCCCTTCATGTATTACACTATTAATCAGGTAGATGAAAGAGTTTTAACAACTAGGCTAACTGCCATTTGCAGTTTGTGGCCAATGCCAATTGAATGTCATCATGGAAGTGACAGTTTTAAGAACAACGTGTCTTCCTTAAGCAAATAAAACAGTTCTCTTCACAATAAACGGATCCTGTTCATATATTTGCACTTAAGGCTCCTTCACTTATAGGATCAAATTCTGTGTTTAGCCGCTTGTCGTCATCCACCTTCTCAATGCATCAGATTACAGACAAAGGGAAGCTTTCTGAACATTCTCCACATGTTTATAAAGACAGACAGAGACAAAAGGCCTTCACTCTCTCAGAGCTGAGTGACCCAAGGGAGTTATCACCACAGCTTAGGCCAAACTCCAAACAAAAGAAATGCCATTAGAAGCAAAATTTATCTACAGGAAAAATATTTCCCAACCTTGAAAAGTTGTTGCCATTGACTCAGTAAACTGTATCCCGCAGACAAACACAAGGTCTCTGATACCCTGAATCTATGATGCTGCCATTTCTACCTTCCAACTAGAAGGTTCTCAGGTGCAAGGATTTGTGTCTCTGGTGC
Source organism: Crocuta crocuta (assembly GCF_008692635.1). Taxonomy (NCBI): domain Eukaryota; kingdom Metazoa; phylum Chordata; class Mammalia; order Carnivora; family Hyaenidae; genus Crocuta; species Crocuta crocuta. The sequence goes on from NW_027527624.1 coordinate 2,233,843, forward strand.
CTCACAATTGTTGTTGTGACTCTGAATAAATATGGAAACGAGTAGGGGCTCAATTCATGCCGATTGCTGGGCAAAGACGTTCAATAAAGTTCCCTTCCTGGAACGTGAAAACTCAAGGAAGAAGCGGCTACCAATATTGCCAAAACTATCAGACGTATTTTAATCCTTTATTTGCAATTATTGAAAAAGTTACCATGGGAAAAAAACAAACAATAGTTTTGTAAGAAAGAGCCATTTTCACTTACGCTGCAGTAGCGGTGCCCATGATCAAGAAGTTTGGAGATTTCTCGAGAGGGGAATGAGTAAGTAAATTCTATCAGGTATTCTCTAAAAACATGAGACAGTTCCACACGCCCTGATAAGGCACGATTTCCAGGACATACTGTTAAGTGTAAAATAAGTGTAATGCATTATAAGCCTGCACAGTATCAAGCCGTGTCCCCAGGGGTGCGGACATCTCAACCAAGGCAGGAAAGTTTGTATTGTCACAGCTACGCTTGGCTGGAACCCACGGTGGATTGTCTGCCCCTCCCTCCAGCCCCGAGAGGGAACAAGGCTGTGAAAATCTCACTGGAGCCCCCTGGGAGCAGTTGCCTGCGGAGTTCTGGGCTTTGTCTCCATGATGAGAACTTCGACATGGGAGGACCCCCAAAAGAGGATGTTCTTCTCGGGAGCACTTTCCTCCAGGTAGACCCCAGAGTAAGAGCAAAAACAGGACTCTTCAACCAGAAGACGTAGCTGCAGACAGAACAGCTCACAGTATTAAGACAAAGCAGAGAAAAGTAAGTGTACAAGGACGGGGAGGGGGGGGCTCCGTGGGTTAAGCGACCAACTCTTGATTTCAGCTCAGGTCGTGATGTCACAGTTTGTGAGCTGGAGCTCTGCACTGACAGTGTGAAGCCTGCTTGGGGTTCTCTTTCTCTCCCTCTCCCTCTCTGCCCCTCCCTTGCTCTGTCTCTCTCTCTTTTCTCTCTTTCTCTCTCAAAATAAATAAACAAATTTGATTTGTTAAAAAAATTGTACGACAGTCTCCAGCAGAAACCCGGGAGCACCAGCAGAACTGGGGGCCACAGAAGTGGGAGTCTCAGGAGCTAGATCTTCGTATTTAAGAAGTGGCAGAGCTGACGGGGACGTCAGGGCCGTGGGTCGAACTGCCACCTGGCTGCTCAGCTGAGACCTTGGCAAATTTGCGACAGAGCAATGGTGGGTTCTTTGAAACACCCAGAGCTGCGAGGCTGGTGTCGATGTGAAGATTCAAGCCTGAATCCTAGAGTCCAAGGAGTCCCAGATGTCATGAGGCTTTGTCTGTAGTGAGCAAGGGTGTCCCTGGGGGTGACACTGGCTAGGTGCCAGGCGGTGAGACTCTTTGATGACCACGGTCATGGAGGTGATTATATATATTATATTTCTATGTTACATTATATTGTATATAATATGTATAAATTATAGCATATTATTTCTATATTACATATAAAATACAGTGCTTTCTAGGTTTATATCATTTTAATATACTA
>NW_027527624.1:2235453-2273699 GCF_008692635.1 Crocuta crocuta
CAGTATGTTGCATATAGTATATAATATTATAGTGTATTATAATATTATGTACAGTATAGTATAATGCAATGTTAAACTTTTACTCTATCTTGAAGTGATGTCTTAATACACATCTTTGTCCTTAAAACATATCTTACTAGATGCAGGTTGGACATGGCGGAGACTCAGAGATAGAATGAATTTCAAAAATAGATAGGCTGCCATGATAGACTCAAATCTATGGGTGAGATGGGTCCCACAAACTGTTAAATTTATCCCACATATTTTGGAATATTACATTAATTGGCACAAAAATTCAGAAATCTCCCATAAAAATGAAAAATGAGGGCTTCTTCTGAGAAAAATTCTGGAAACTCTGAGCTTGCATCCACTCACAGCCACTATCTCCGTGAGCTGAGGAGCAGACAACCCTCGAACAATTCGCCACAGGCCCCACTTGGCCCAACATGGCCCCACAGAGCCCTGAGTTTGCAACCCCCCAGATTCCCCTTTCCTGAGTTCATAACCTCTGGGCTAGAGAAGAGAGCAGTGTTAGGGAGCAAAGAAAGGTGAGGGGACAGGCAGCAGCCATGTTGGGAAGGCGTTGAGAATGAGAGGTCTGTATACCATACACAAGCATTGGGTGAGCACATGATTTTACCCTTCAGTATGACACCAGAATGTTCTACCCAGTGGAAAAGACTGGTTGGGGCTTTGCCCTGACATCTGTAGACATGAAGGATTAACAAAAGAGAGGAGGTAGGCACTCCTCATAAGGGCGTAACCAAGGAAAACAGCAAGTGTCTGCTGTGTAAAATGAAAAGAAACTGACCCATGAATGGCCTTGAGCATCATTAAAGCTGTTCCTTGTGATGTGGTCATCTCTATGCGCATCGGACATTTTACTGTGTACTGTAGTGTGGAATGTTTTCAAATGTTCTTGAGAAATATTGGCAGAGATTTTTTAGATTCACTTTTAATTCTTCTTCGATCACTTCAATATCATTCTTTTGCTTTTTATGGAGAAATACCTGACGTGCAACATTATGTTAGTTTCAGGTGTACAACATAATGACTCAATATTTGTATATATCTATACAAATGTATAACAATAAATCTAGTTAACATGTGTCACCAGACATAGCTACAGAATTATTTTCTTGTGATGAGATCTAAACTTATAGGTATTTTTTATTTATTTTTTTGATAGAGAGAGCACATCTGAGTAGGGGAGGAGAAGAAAGAGAGAAATAGGGAGAGACAGAGAGAGAGAGAGAGAGAGAGAGAGGAGACAGAATGAGAAGCAGGCTCCACACTTAGCACAAAGCTCTACACAGGGCTCAATCCCACAAACCCTGAGATCATGACCTGAGCCTAAATCAAGAGTCAGACACTTCACCGACTGAGCCACCCAGGTGCCCCAAACTTATATTTAAAATGGGAAAAGGAAAGGAGTTCCCAAGACCTGTGATACCACTTGTCCCATGTTTGATGGACTCAGGCTATGATACTCTGCTGACTTTTATGTCTTTTCTGTCTCCTGTCTCTACAGACAACCATTACTGTATAACCTGTCCACCATTTTTCTCATTCACCCCTTATATACAGACTATTGTCTAAGTGAAGAACTGAGAATTTCTGGAGAGCAAAGCCTAGTAGGCTTCGTAACAGGAATTTTCCCTGATTTCTGCTCATAGTATTTTTTAATGTTTTTATTTATTTTTGAGAGAAAGAAACAGAACAAGTGGGGGAGGGGCAGAGAGAGAGAGACACACACACACACACACACACAGAACCCAAAGCAGGCTCCAGGTTCTGACCTGTCAGTGCAGCACCCGACACAGAGCTTGAACTCACAAGCTATGAGATCATGACCTGAGCCAAAGTCAGACGCTTCACCGACTGAGCTACCCAGGTGCCCTTCTGCTCATGGATTATTTTTTGGCTTATTTCTAGGTTCACATTTCATAAGCCTGATCCCCTTGCACCGGAGAAGAGGGATGTTATACTACTAATGCATCCACAAATTGTACAGTTTGGTTTCCACAAAATATATTTACGATATTTTATTGGTCAGAAGAAAAGAATGCATTTCTTTAAAACAAAAGCTAACTTTTACTGCTGGTCATGTGCATAAGCGTGGCCACCAAAATGCTTCAGATCTTAACTGTTTATGATTTTAACTCCAAATATCTACTTACAAAAGATATTTCCCCCAGTTTACCATTGTGGTCCAAGATAAACATATTTTTCTCAACAGCTAGAAAATTGATAATAAAAACAACTTTGGAAGGTCCAATCTTATTTCCATTCTTAGTTCTAGTCTGGCTTTATGGAAAAAATGTAAACTGGCTCTTCCAGAAATTACCATTGATATGGCAATAATTCTTACATCCTATGATCTCAAGAGAACAGAAAGTGGTGGTAACAATGTCCCTCTTCTTATACTTCACTGATGTCAACCAACCCTTTCATATGGACACTGATGCTTCGTGATTATTGCCCGTTCCGTTGGTGTGTCCACTCACGTCTATGTGCCTATGCACCTGTAACATACATATGCAGACATGCCCTCCGCTATTTGTCACTTGTTTGCCCACATATAAACTTAACCTGAAGTCGAAGTCAGAATCTGCAATGTCTCAGCCCAATNACTTCACTTATACTTCACCCTTTCATATGGACGCTGATACTTCGTGATTATTGCCCGTTCCTTTGGTGTGTCCACTCACGTCTATGCGCCTATGCACCTGTAACATACATATGCAGACATGCCCTCCCTCCGCAATTTGTCACTTGTTTGCCCACATATAAACTTAACCTGAAGTCGAAGTCAGAATCTGCAATGTCTCAGCCCAATTTTTCTTTTCTTTTTCTTTCTCTAATAAATGTGACATATCAACTTCACCCCTATCTGAACTCATTAACTATAAATAACAGCCCCTCCCAAGCCACATTAGTACCTCTCCAGGAATGTTGCCCTTTTAGAGGTCTGATTAACTAGACAAACAGGAACTCCGGCCATGTTTCCATGAAAAATAGCCTTTGGTTTTAAATTATGATTTTTTTCGAGTGAAAACTGAATATAACTTATGATGACCAAGGCATAATTCCTCAAGATAACATAGAGTAACATTTTTCTTGTTCTGAAGTTTTACTTTGAAATTTCTTATATTGAAAAATTCGAGCCACCTTGAACTACAGCTATGGATGCAGAAATAAGTTAGGCATTATTGTGGAAAAATCCAGATTATTAAATCAGAACGTATTCCCGACTTTGTATTCATGGAGCCAGCTGCTTATTGAGAATGCACTAAGCGCATTTATGCCCAGTAGTCATTGCTTCGCCCTGGCAATAATTCAGACAAGAGAAAAAATTACTTACAAATAAAATGGCAATCCAATCAGGAACAAGCAAGGATTTAAGACAGATTTAAACTAAAAACCACAGCCATAAATTCACAGAAAGTTAGCAATATCAAAACACGTAGGTGCTGTCAAATATCTGTTTGACGCCTTTGAAAGATGGAATACTTTTTACAGAAATATCTAATGTACACTAATTCTAGTCCTTGTTGCATTCCTTCTATTCTTATGAAGTATATTAAATATTCTGTTCAGCGAAACAAAAAATATCTGTTTGAGATTGAGGTTTCTCTCTAGTAAAAAAAAAAAATATATATATATATATATGTATATATATAGCAAAAATGTAAACAGCAATTACGAAGGACCTGGAACTATTAACCACATCAATCCCCACGCGAACCTCCCAGGGCATATGCTATTATCATCTCCATTTTACAGATGAGGTCAAGACTGAGTAATCAGCCAGGATTATCAGCAGTCAGAGTCACAACCACACTTTGAACCCAACAAGTGAAACCCCAGAGTCTGTTATCCATCCCCAGCACCACCTACTTTCACAAGTAAAAGAAATAAATCTTTTCCTTTCACCTGATTATGTGGCTTTTTGTAAGGACTTTGAAAGATTAAACTATGTGGTACCTTTCTTAAAAACACTTCTGGTCATCGGGGCGCCTGGGTGGCTCAGTCGGTTAAGCGTCGGACTTCGGCTCAGGTCATGATCTCACAGTTCATAGGTTCGAGCCCCGCCTGTGTCAGGCTCTGTGCCCTCTAGTGTATAAGCACATGAGCTGAGTATTTAGGACAGGACTTCTCATCAGGCAAAAAAGGACAGTCTTCCCTTCAGTGGGATGTGAGGATATCCACTTTCCGAAAATATCTCTCCCATCCACTGATTACACTGCCTAAAATTGCATCCCCCAAAAATGTGTGGAAATGGCCACATAGTGACAGTTTCATGTAAGTGTGTCTTCAACTTGTTTTCTTCCATCCCAACGATTCTGTAGCCAAAGGCATCAGGGGGATGACGGGACAGGTCAAGGGTGGTGTTTCACCCCCTGGTAAGAGAGGAATTCCCACCCCAGAGTGATGCGGGGCGGGGGGGCGGGTGGCAAACACATGACGCATAACACCCAACAGATGACATCAACAGCAGTGTATTAGCCATGCATACGCACAGCCCGGGGAAGGAGGGCACCACCCGTGCAGGGCACACAGGGTTGCACCTGGGAGCAGAGAGAACATGCAGAGGCTGGGGGAGGCTGGCTTTGTAGTAACAAGGGGGCGAGGTGGCTCTCCCTCCTCCCCCACAAGAGGATGTGAAGGGCTTATTTGAATATATCCTTGGACTGGTGGGGCACAGAGGCCTGTCACTCAAGGTGTATCAGGGCCATGATAATGGCACTGAGTGGCTGGCGCACCTTGTCCATGGGAACGCGGGAAGGGGGGACACATGCTGTTTGGCCCTTCTAGACACCCCCAGTTTACCCTAGATGTGGAGGCAACACAAAATCCCGGCCTTAATTTTAAGCCTGACAGCACAGATGGACGAGTGTGGAGGGAAATGGAAGAAAGATGAGATAAAGCTGAGATTTTAGGACCTTAAAACTGCAAGACTAGATGATTTGAAGAGTGGGCTGGAGGCAGCACCTAGCAAACTCTGGGGAAGACATCACAACGGCTTTCTGTTTTGACAGTGAAATAAAGTTTCCTTTTTACGTAAATATTTCCTAATAGAAATAAATAAATCAGTAAGCAGATTTGAAGAGAGCATCAAGTCCGCAAGTCCCAGTGTTATATGAATGCAGCAAAATTATGAAGTTTATATGTGAACGACTGAAAGAAAACATTGAATTAGAGGCATTTTTAATATACGTGTATATGCATACATATAAATTTATTGCATACATATATATCCTGATCAGTCTCAAATTTCCTCAAGTCGGACAAAGAGTGGGCTTTTTTTAAAAAGGTAGAAAATACCTAAACTATCTGTTCTTTATTTTTTGTAGGATAAGCTGTCAATTCACGATAGTACCAAAATTAAATCTCTATTTCACAAAAGAATGCTTTTCCCTGAGAATTTAACATAGTAGATGATCAAACATATTTACTCTACAGTCATGTCTAGAAATGTAATAGTGTGTGGAAACAATAGGCTTTATTCCTCACGGCAATGAGAACTGTGTGGCTCATGAGTCTGACGTCCTGTCCAGAGATTAGGCAAAAAGTTCTTCCCCAAAACTTTCTATGACACCTTCCTCCAACCAGTCTAGACAGGCAGGCAGTGTTAAGATGTATAGGATGGAATAAAAATAACAGGATCGTCTATATATGAATGACGGGCAGGGGAATCTAGGTAACCAGTGAAATTCAGAAATTCTGTGGGCGGCATCTGCAGAGATTTTAGGAAGCTGGTGTTGGCTGCTGGCTGAGATCTCACTACTGGCACTAGGCTCAGCCACAGGACTCCCAGTCTGCAAGAGAACCGCCAAGATCTAGGTAGGGCCTCAATTCTGGAGGAGCATGGTTCTGGAATATGCTGCTGATCCTCTCCCCCAGTGGGTCCATGGGGGGACTCGGCCTCAGGACCAAGGCCACAGAGCAATTATTAACCTCAGTGCTGAGCTAAGGCTTTCTATAAGCTCTATGAGGGGACTGAGGTCAGGAAACAGCCCTCTGCCCTGGTGGCAAATGTGAATCTTAATGTGAAAGTGAAGCAATACCGTTCAACATTTCTCAACTTAAGCCTAGAAATCATTCACGTATAAGCAGCGAAGTGCAAGGCCTAGGAATATTTTTTAAGTCCCAGAATGGAAGAAATTATATATGTGCCTATGATATACATTTTCAGAGAGAGACACTCTCCAGCTGCATAGAATAATGTGAATTGTTCAAAGTCCTGTGAGAGCTTGCTACTCGATGTGTGGAGGGAAGGCCAGCAGCATGGACATCTCTTGGAATCTTTTTAGAAATACAGTGCCTTTGCCCCAGTTCAGACCTACTGAATCAGAATCTGAAATTTGACAAGAACTCTAGGTAATTCCTATGTATATGAGGCTTGGGAAATATTCTGAGATATATACTAGTGTGTTTCTCTTTTCAGCGTTCAATAATGAAAATTTAGAGGCATCTGGATGGCTCAGTCAGTTGAGTGACTCTTGATTTCAGCTCAGGTCATGATACCAAGGTCATGGGATCAAGCCCCAAGTCGGGCTCTGCACTGAGCTTGAAGCCTGCTTAAGATTCTCTCTCTCCCTCTACCCCTCCCCTGGTTACACGTATGCACGCACTCTCTCTCCCTCTAAAATAAACTAAAAACAAATAATAATAATAATGAAAATTTAGAAAATTACATTTCTTAGGCAGAAAATTCTCCATCAGAGTTACTAGAAGTTATCTTTAAATATACTTGTTAACTGGTGAAGTTAAACATGTTAAGAAACTGCTTCCTATCTCTACCCTCCACCTCTACCATTTCAAAAAGGTGAACATTCTTTTATACTCACCAAACCTATTGTCAGAAATACATGTGGGATGAGGAGCGGTTCACGCTGCAAGAGTGCACATGTTCCCACATGTTCGAGGAAAGCCCTCGAAGTTCTGGGTAGAAGTTGAAAGCTTGAGCACCTATGGTAAACACATGTATGGTTAAGTGTTTTGCTACATAAATCACAACAATATTTGATTTTTTTAAAGTTTATTTATTTATTTTGAGAGAGAGAGAGAGAGAGAGAGAAAGCATGATCCAGGGAGGGTCAGAGACAGAGAGAGATAGAGAATCCCAAGCAGACTCTGTGCTGTCAGTGCAGAGCCTGACACAGGGCTCAATCTCATGAACTGTGAGTTCAGGACCTGAGTCGAAATCAGGAGTCAAACGCTTAACCAACGGAGACACCCAGGTGCCCCAAAGATCTTTGATTTCTGACTTTGTCTACTGACCGAGTGCTCAGGTGAGTTATCAGATCAGTTTCTTCCTCATTTGATTTGCTAGTTCTCAGTTGGCATGCACATTGCTGGGCCCTGTCAGTTTTCAGCATCTGCTCCATTGGCAACTATGGCCTCAGGACCTTGGCCTTCCCACGTCCTCAGAGATAACACAAGACTCTCTTCCAATTCTTCCATAAATTCAAACTGTCTCAAAGAACAATGCAGAGCCATAGTCTAAGATACAAAAAAGGAGCCAAAGTCCGAATTACCTTTAGGCTCAACTTATCAAAACTGTGTGAAACATCAGCAACATTTTGGCCTCCTCTCGCTTTTCAAAGTGGTGATGGGTTATGGCTGGTGTGAAATCTCTCATAAGCATGAATTTGCTCTTGCTTCAGAGAATCAGGAGATAGAAAAAATGGGAAGAATTTGATTTGAGCACCAGGAGGACATTGCGTGAGTGAATCTGAGGTTTAGAGTATGGATGGTTAGGCAGCCAAGATGGTGGCCTTCAAAAAAAATAATCAGGATTTCACCTAGCAACTAAAAGTTATAGACCACTGATCCAGATATTTCCTTGAAGACTGAGATTATAAGACAATATCTATCAAGTTAAGTAGCATGATCAGCCAGAATTTTTCCTGAAAACCAGATGCCAGACTATAAGAAGAAACTACCAACATGAGTGTTTTGTTAAATAAAATAATCTATGTACTTTATAGCCTTATACAGATTGTTTTCATTGCATTAAAATTTTAATCACCGAACACGCTTGAGTAGAACAGCAGGATTTTTTTTAAGTGCAACATAAGCGAAGCATCTTTTTGTATGACTTAGGTAAATGAAGAATAGTAAGGATTTTTTTCTAATTACTGAACTATAATGGAGGTATAGGTATTTGCTTAGGTATAGCATGCAAGCGCATGTTGTAATTGATGGCAATTATGAACACATTTTTTTCCATTAAGGAAAAAAAGGTAACATGGTTCATAAAAAGAAAATCTATAAGAGAATCATGTGTTTCCACTGGCGGCTTACCAAATCACTATGCACATCGTATAGAGAAAAAGATAACATTTATGTTACTTTACTATAGGGGCTTTGCCAAAATAAACTTACTCTCTAGTTACTTAATAACTTTAATGGACTGATTATAGACTTGGTATGTAAACTCTTAGTTCCTTGTTTTAAAAAATAATAAAGCTATTCAATAATTATTAGTTGTCTTTAGAGACTCAGAGAATTAGGTAAGAAAATACCAGCTCTTCTAATTAGTCTACAGCAGCCCACTGAACTTCCTATGGGGCCTTCAGTAAAAGGCTGAAACTCAGATTCTAAAACAGATGTCAAATTTCTGAGAACTCATGAGGAACCCAACAATCAATTACTTTGCCCAAAGACTATTAAGCAAAACAAAGGCCTTTCTTATTGCTTTTGTTTTCTCCGAATTTAAATTGAAAACCAGTATTTCCAGCAAGATCACTATAAGGACTCTGTTCAATTACTACCCAGTCCCATGTGCAGACTACTGGGGATCCACTGGAACCCCTTCAGAGGTGGCAAGCTTAGTGATTCAACTCAACATCTCCATAAAATAATAACGATTGGCTTCAATCTGTGATTCACAGATGTTTTTCATTTCTAATATTTGAATTAGGACAAGCACTTGCATCCCTTCTTTTTCAACTATGATTCACATTTTAAATTCATTAATAAGATAAATTACATTGCTGCCAAATACAGGATTGGCCCTATTAATTGAGAGACTCAAAACTGGCCAACCATGACACCGTTTTAATGGTTCTAGGATGATCTTCACTAACAATACTGTCCTGCCCACCCGAAGTCACGTGACTCTTCCCCAGATAACGACTTCTCCTCTGCCTGCCCATTTATCTGAAATTGAATAATTGAGAGTCACCTTTACTTAAAGTTTTTGTCTCATTTTAAAAGGTAAATAAATCTGGGAAAGGATGTTCAAAGTCATATTATATAAATCATTTACACCTCAACAAATATTTTTAAAATGCTTACTAAGTGTGAGGCAACATTCAAAGCAGTAGAGATAAGGAAAGGGGAAAATGTCCCTGCCCTCAAGTCACTCAGTCTAGTGAAGAAGAATCACATGCCCATGAATCTATGTAATGTAAGTTGATATTGGCTATGAAGGAGCTGTCTGCCAGCGACAAAGGGACCCCATGAGCTGTTATACTCCAGTCCCCTTGAGTCAGAAATTCTTCAGAAAGAGTCATGGCTGGAGAATGAGTAGAAACCTCTAGCCCCTGGGCAGTAGGGGATGGTGAAGGCAAGGAACACACAGAGGCAGGGACTGTGAAGGAACAGAAATCGAGACACATTTAAGGACAGAGTGGTGAAAACAGGGGGATTTAAAGAATTCCAGTAAACTTGGAGTTATGGGAACATTTTGGGAAATAGGAAGAGACAAGATGGCACATGTTCTTTAATCCCTTACTAGGTTCCAGGTCCTTCCTGTGCTTTAGAGCCATTATGTCGTTTGATCCGGGTGACAACCGTATGAGTTCAGGGATATTATTATTCCAATTTCCCCTCCCACAGGTAAGGAGGATGAAGCACTAAGAAGTTAAGTAGCTTGCCCAAGGTGGCTGAGCTCATCAAGTCTCAGAGATAAGCTTCAAATCTGGGGGTCTGCCAGCATCTTCTAAATGTAGGTTGTGAGAGAGGGAGGGTCAAGAAGGATAAAGTCATTGGAGGTCTTCAAAGAGATTGCAGGTGATCAGAACAGTGTGCTTAGCCCAGGTGCAGAGCAAGTTTACCCACCTGTGCTTTAGTTGAGGCCTAGGCTACAAGGTCAAGTCAAAGCGGGGGATAACCTGGTGAAAATTAATGGCTTTTTCCTTTCTACTCATTCGGGTAGCATCTACTTCCAAGAGGTCACCATCTAGAGCTATTCAGGAGCAGAATTAATCACCTCCCTACCCATTGCTTGGAAGACTTCACCCAGGTCTTATGAAACAAAACCTATGGCCGGTAGGGCCAGAAACTCACCGCCCTCAAAGGGAATACAGAGCCTGATCTCCATCTCCCATCTCCAGTCATCAGTCAACACCCAACTGACAGCTATCATGGGCCCTCTCTTTCTGCAACACCATCGCCCTCATAATGCATTCTGCTTTCTTGCCCAAGGCTTTGCTTTCCTTCCTCCCCACCTCCCAAACTCTGCCGTTACATGCCCTGGAATCAGAGCATCACAGCAAGAAAATTCCTTTTTACCCTCAATCCCCTCCTTGGAGCACCGCTTTCATGTCCTTGCCTTAACTGAAACCACGGAGCACATGATATATTATATCCACAGAATGAATCTAAAGACCAAAGCAGACTTAATCCATAACAGATGATTTTGTTTCAAAAGATAAATTGACCTTAAAAATTAGGGGAGGGGGAAGGATGAAATTGCCCCAGTCTTGATTGTCACTTGTTCTAGAAGGAAATGCAAATCATAGTAGTACATCTATTTAATGAGCACTTATACATGAGGTGCTGCACTAAACATAACCTTCAGTTCTTACCACAAGCCCCTGAGACAGGAATATTCTCTAGTTCTCAGATGAGCATACTGAGACTCCAGAAAGTTAAATTTGTCCCCAGGTCACGGAGCCACCTGAGTATAGAGTTGGGTGGGACTCTAGTGACTTCATCTGCCGTGTCTTCCTGTTACATTTTCCTGTATAGTTTAGGTAGGACTATCAGACCAGAGCTTATGATTCTAGCCTTTTTAAGGAACGGAAGCCTTCCCTGTAGTTCATGGAGTATATTACGAGCCAGTTACTTCTAGGTCTTAGTGAAAATATTCACAGCAACTCTGTTGTTATTATTTCCAACTTTTTTCTAAGGAGGTAAGTAAGCTTCAGGATGTTAAGGAAGTTATTCAAGGTGAGAATGTAATCCACAAAACCCAGGTTTTAACTCAGTGTCTTTGCAATCCTATGAAAATTACACCATCAAAGCGAATCTCCAGAGAAGGGCTTTACAAAACTCTTCCTATCCCTCCACCTTCCATAAAAACAACTGAGTCAAAGTCATGGTTGGGGGCCTGGAATGTTTGTATTTCAACATCCAAGAAGATATCACGTAGCCAGGTTGATGGCATTTAGGAGTCACTGCCCTGCCCTCTGGAACAGAGCTTCTCGTGGTGAGATATTCAAGATGCTCCCTTAATAAGCATTCTACATCAAAAACTATTCCCGATTATCTTGGATCTTGAACACAGCCTCCTAATCTCCCTGTTACAGATAAATGGGTGGAGGGAGGAGATGAGTAAAGAACAGGTAAGTTCTAAGAAAACTATCTGTCTTCTTGAACAAATGAATAATGAGGGTTATGCAAAGTCAGAAGGAATACAGTTAAAGTGTATTTAAGACCTACACATTTAAAGGAAGGTAGAGGGCGGCAAAATGGATGAAAGAGAGTAAGAGATACAGGCTTCCAGTTGGGAATGAACAAATCACAGGAATAAAAGGTAACGCATAGGGACTACAGTCAATGGTATTGGGACAGCATTGTACGGTGACAGACGGTGGCTACCGACTCTGTGAGCGTGGCATTGCATACGCACTTGTCAAAGCACTATGTGCAACACCTGAAACCGATGTAACAGTGTGTGTCAATTATCCTTCGATAACAAAAAAGAGCTACACATTTAAGATGTACATGATTTTTATAGTTCCAGTCCAGTATAAGCATTTACGTCAAGGGAAAGAAATAAGGAGGGAAAGAGGCAGGGAAGGAGCGAGGGAGGGAAGACAGTGACATTATCGCCTTAGAATTTAATTAGCTGACAAAAAAAAAAAGGTAGAAAATTTGACCGGGAGAAACAAAATGCAGAGGAAACAGAATAAGGAAGAGAGGAAACTAAAGACAAAAAGTTATAATGAGGTTCTGACTAGCATCTGAAATGTAACCAGCTCTTTTCTGATGTATTCTAATTAGCTTGTCTTCGGGTTGTGTTATTTTGGGTTTTGTTGCTTTTATGTGTGTGTGTGTATGTGTGTTTTATTTCAAAGATGTAGACTTTGCTCTGAATGTCAAGGCAATTTCAGCTCTTGCAAGAGAAGGCAGCTGAATAGGTAGCAAGCAAAATATAGTCTCCATTATACTCAGCTATAAAAAAAAAAAAAGAGGGAAAAAGAAAAGAAAAAGAACCCTCCAGGGAATTTGCATACTAGTCAGACTTTGGTGGCTACAGTGGGTGGTTCCGGCTGAGAGGCAATGCTATTCTTAGATGTTGAGCAGGGGATGGAAATCGGTCACTGCTGCTATAGGACCTTTAGTTAGTTCTCTTAATGGGGCACACCTGTCAGATCAAATTTCCCCAAATTGCGTAAAAGACGATTGTGATCAGACATGTCATCCCCTTCGTTTTATGGTGTATCTCAGAACAGAGCTGTTTCTGTCAATAAAGTACTGAAATTGTGGCCTTTCCCTTTTCTTAATGAGTGTTATTTTTAGGAAGAAGATTTTTTCTTCCCCATTCTTTTTGTTAATAAAAGTTTATTTCAAGTGAATATATTTTCCTTAAGGTTAAAAAAAAAAAAAGAAGGCGTCTTTTCCCTTTATGTAACAACACGATGGACCTGGCTTTCCGGTTGTGTGGCCCTTAAACACAATCTAAGCAACATGAAGGGTTAATTTTTTTCTATTGTAAGACAAGTCTGGTGCCTTATTGCAATGTATTTTCTACTTCGATACATTCATAGCTTAAAAGCCCAAAAGATAGTGAGGCTGCCAATAATAAGCCTTTCCTACTAGTGATTGGAACTCGGTCTTTAAAAGAATTTTTAGGGCACCTGGGTGGCTCAGTCGGTTAAGCCTCCAACTTCAGCTCAGGTCATGATCTCACAGTTTGTGGGTTCGAGCCCCGCGTCGGGCTCTGTGCTGACAGCCAGCTCAGAGCCTGGAACCTGCTTCAGATTCTGTATCTCCCTCTCTCTCTGACCCTCCCCTGCTCACGCTGTCTCTCTCTCTCTCTCTCAGAAATAAATAAAACATTAAAAAAAATAAAAACAAGAATTTTTAAAAATTTATCAGAATATTTATGTAAGTTTTAAAAAATAGATTCCTTTAAAAAATTTTTTAATGTTTTTTTAAATGTATTTTTGAGAGAGACAGAGCACAAGCAGGGGAGGAGCAGAGAGAGAGGGAGATACAGAAGCGGGCTCCAGGCTCTGAGCTGTGAGCACAGAACCGACGTTGGGGCTCGAACCCACCAACCATGAGATCATGGCCTGAGCCTAAGTCGGAGGCTCAACCGACTGAGCCACCCAGGCGCCCCCAAAATAGATTTCTTTNCTTTCATTATCTGAAATTCTGACTCAGAATCAAGAAAACCTGAGAAGTCCCCCAAACTGCATCTTTTTTGAGGCCCCTTTTACCCATACTCTCTGAAACCCTGGGCCATCTAAGCAAAAACATATGTGAAGAGAGCAAATGTGCACATTCTCTAAATGATTCTAAATGGGTGCCCAGTGCTTCATCATTTTGTCACTTGACAATTTAACACATTGGCCTCGAGAAGCTAAAAAAAAAATGGTGTGGCTCCATTATATGAGGCCTATTCATTTATAAATGAATGATATTAAAAGTGAACTTTTCTGGACTCAGAGAGAAACTCTGGAGAAACATAAAACCACCCTCACAGGGGAAAAAAATGAGGAACACATGTTATATTTGGACCTTAAAAAATATGAAGGTCAAGTGTACACGAGATAGATGATACTGGTATTTGATTTTTTGTTTCAGTGTGTACAGTCACACTAGAAGTGTTCTTTTTAAAGATCATAGTTCCTGGGGCACCTGGTGGCTTAGTCGGTTAAGCGTCCGACTTTCGCTTAGGTCATGATCTCGCGGTTCGTGGGTTCGAGCCCCGCGTCAGGCTCTGTGCTGACTGTCAGCTCAGAGCCTGGAGCCTGTTTCAGTCTGTGACTCCCTCTCTCTCTGACCCTCCCCTGCTCACGCTGTCTCTCTCTCTCTCTCCTAGAAATAAAACATAAAAAGAATAAATAAATAAATAAATAAAAATAAAGATCATAGTTCTTTTTCAAAAAGAGATTCACTCTAGGGATTTACTTAAGTATGTATATGAATAGAAGAATACAGAGTCAGAAAGGAAATTGCTCTTAATAAAATGAAGACTGAGAAAGGCTCAGAAAAGTAATAAAACAATGATTTCGGAATGTGGCTCAGTTGGTTAAGCATCCGATTTGGGCTCAGGTCATGATCTCACGGTTCATGGGCTCGGGCCCCACATAGGGCTCTGTGCTGACAGCTCAGAGCCTGGAGCCTGCTTCGGATTCTGTCTCTTCCTCTCTCTGTCTGTCTGTCTCTCTGTCTCTCTCTGCCCCTCCCCCACTCGTGCTCTGTCTCTGTCTTTCAAAAATAAATAAATGTTTAAAAAAATTTTTAAATAAAAAAATAAAACTATGGTTTCTGGGACTTTGAGATTTCATACATTGATAAAATCTCTATCATCAGGAAGGCATAAAATATATAGGCTCAAGGTAAGGAATAGTTGGGGCACCTGAGTGGCTCAGTCGATTGAGCATCTGACTTTGGCTTAGGTCATGATCTCATTGCTCATGGGTTTGAGCCTCACTGACAGCTCAGAGCCTAGAGGCTGCTTCGGATTTTGTGTCTCCCCCTCTCTCTGCCCCTCCCATGCTCATGCTCTGTCTCTCTCTGTTTCTCAACAATAAATAAATGTTAAAAAAAGATAAGGAGTAGATTTTTTAAATGTTTTATATTTCTGTGAGGGAGAGAGAAACAGCATGAGCAGGGGAGGGTCAGAGAGAGAAGGAGACAACAGAATGTGAAGCAGGCTCCAGGCTCTGAGCTGTCAGCACAGAGCCCAACGTGAGGCTCAAACCCAGAAACCGTGTGATAATGACCTGAGCTGAAGTCAGACGCTTAACTGACTAAGAAACCTAGATGCCTCTGGGGTTTTTTTTGTTTTTTTAAACCAAGGACATATATCTTCATGAAAAACTCCCTACATGGCCCATTTCACTTTTCCATTAGCAGAAAGGGTAAAAGATAAAAATAAACACCACCACCACCACCACTCTAGCTACACAGCAGTCCCTGAACTAAATGTTTAAAATATTAACTACTTGACAGGCCAAAAACAGTGTCAGCCATAAATGAAGCAAATCTAGTCTCCTTTTCTGAGGATGCATATAAGAGCTCATGTGATTAATATCACAACTGTTAGTGAAAGCGTTTTTTGGTACATTCTTAAAATTACCTTCTGAGCGTTTTCACTATGGAAAAAACTTGTTAAAAAGTAACAATCAAAATTACTCCACTGTTACTCTCAAAAAGCAGAATAGAAATCAAAAGAATGACAATTAACCTCATCAATCTTGAGACAAGTTGATCACCAAGCTAGTATATTTTTTAAACAGTAGATTTTCCCCCATAAATGACACTTGACTCAAATCGGCTGTGTGTCACAGCCTTTCTAGGAGTTTCCCAAAGCCAACTCTGACAGTGGCCATTAAGTGATATGCTGTGGGAATCTTTCAGTGAAGATAGTGTGTCTCAATATGCCTTGATGTTTCCTGTAATGAAAATTAAGGATTCAGGATGCCCCTATGAAAACAAACTTTGTGTAGCTCCTGGCACTTACCAAAATTTATCCAATTCAGGTGGCTGAAGAATGTCTAGATCTTGTCAGCACCAGAGTTGACCACCAACTCCCTATTGTACACTAGACCCTGGGTCTTGACCCCACGGAAAGATAGGGGACTCTCCAAGAATGGGGAATGGTGACCATGTATGACCTCTGCCTCAATGGCCAGTCCAGGCTGAAGATGGTCTTCCAGGGCTGAGGCCAGGCAGGGCCACCCAGGGATGCCTGGTGCTTCCCAGCTCTTAGGATTTGTCTCCATTTCCATCATGCAGAGTCCATGTCAGCTACTAGACAGGACCCTCAGGGTGGAGGGAAAAAGCTGGTAACCTTGGACTAGCTCATTTTGATTCCTGGGTTTCCTCTTTGCAGTATGCACATTAGGTCCCCAACAGGTATTAGACCCTGGAACCCTTCGTTCTTCACAGGAGATGCCGTACTCCTGTGAGCTAGTGGGTCAAGCAGGTGGTGAGGTCCGAACAGCGCCGACTTGCCCGTGAAGCACAGCCTGTGTATTGCATCCCGTTCATTTTACATTGTTCTCGAGGAGGGAACAATCTAGGTTAATCCAAATTTAACATGGATTGCCTGATTGTTTCCTTCCTGGCTGGGCCAATTACTCCCACACATACGACATATTCCGCTGAATATCTGATTTCAGACTACATCCTAAGTTTCCTTGAGTATGGTAAAATTGAATGTCATGAACCATAGTTAGGTTAAAAATCAGATTTAAATATTTTGGTGAGCATGGTCTTTAATTGCTTGAACACAATTTGAATAGGGTCAGAAAAGAGGAAAAAACAATACATACTTGGTTTTTTAATTCTCCTATACGTTACCCAACACATCTAAGGGTAAGTAAACTGAGAAAAAAATATCTCCTTAGTTTCACTTATCCTTGAGCAGTGATTTATAGTAATAAATACTAATTCAGGAGGCTGATTTGGTGGTTCTAATCACCAAATAACCTAGCAAAGTTTTAATTAAAAGAAGGGGATGAAAAGATGGTGGGTATATAACATATTGCTCCCACCAGTCACGTTTATCTGTAAGAAATGAACAGTACTTAATGTTAGTAACCATATAAATGTCCTCCATGGTTCACTGAATTTGTGATCTCCCTACCACCCCTTCCAAACTGCCCCCAAGCTATTTTATTTATGCCCAGACACCTTGTAATAACCTGGGTATTCCTCTGCTTTTTTTTTTCTTACCTAAAACAGTAGCTAGGTGGTTACGGTGTTTATGTATTTCTTGTATGCTGTGCTCTCAAGCATTAAGAATTCAAATTCATTTCACTATAGAAACAAGAACCAAAAGTCCCAAAAGGCATCACAGACATGAATTGAACCCAACAGGTTCACTATTTGCCCAGTATTTGGTTTCACCATTTCTTCTTCCAGAATTACTCTCTGACAACATCTTAGGTGTGGTACGTACTACAGACTACTCAGAAGTTAACTGGGGATAATTTCTTCAACCCACAGGGACAGGACCAGGTTCGTCTGCATCTGCTGTATCGCTTATGTCTCTTTGGGAATTCAGTGTCCTGGCCCTTCACGAGTTCCATAGACGTTTTTCTATGGTGGGGTGTGAAATTATATTTATTATTCTGATTAATTACCACCCAATGCTGCTCCTTGCCTAAACCTGTCATTTAACTGATTCAATCACAAGAAATCTCTTTGTGGCTAGGGTTAAGTTCATTTTTAAGGGTTTTACACTTGAGATTCTAGAATCCAGTTAGAAAAGACCCAAATTACTACCAAGAGAATCAAGAGACAACTCCTTATTTTCTTATGTTCCAGATAGACGTGCACTCTCAGTAATAAGTCACTACTTATACCGGTTCTCCAAGCCCTTCCTCATCTACAATATGGAATCTGACCAAGCTCTGGGGGAGAAATCAAGAGATGGAGGTGACATCACATATGTTGGTGGGTATTTATCCATCCTATAGCATTATCACCAGGCATATACACAAATTACCCCATATTTCTGAAGTGAAAGGGGTCTTCCTTTGAGATCATAAAGCCATCACCCTCTTATAGGTAAAGCAGGAAGACCTGGAGGTTAAGAGACTCAAAAGCCATAAGAGACATTAGTGGCAAAACCAAGACATGAATCTGGTCACCATGAAGTCCCGTTCCACGCTTGCTTTGGCAGAGCTGCGATCTCACTGCCTCCTGACAGCCCTTGAATCCCCTTTCCAGGTTTTGTCATGAATATGATAAAGGGCTAAAAGATATGATAATCAGTAGTTTCACAACAAACATATATATGATATTTCTATAAGATCTTCTAATTCTCTCTCCCAGCTTTCGAGATCAACTCTGCTTACGGCTTCTTGCTTTATTCAAAACTACGTGTTCTGGGTGCACCCGGGAGGCTCTGTCAGTAACTGTCCATCTCGTAATTTCGGCTCAGGTCATGATATCATGGCTTGTGGAATGAAGCCCGGCGTCGGGCTCTGGGCGGACAAGCCTGCTTGGGATTCTATCCCTCCCTCTCTGCCCCTCCTCTACTCATGCTCTGTCTCTCAAAGTAAAAGAACTTAAAAATATTATGTATATATTCCTTCCAAGTAAATTAATAACGCCCCATCTTATAGGGTGCATATCTTGAGTAGGTTTTTAGTTTAGCCTCTCCAAGATAATGTATTGACAATGAGCCACCAGCTAATTTTTTTCAACAGATAACATTCACCGTAGTGTGAGCATACTGCTTCATCCTTGTATCCAAACACATCCAGGAAAATGCCCAAGAGAGCGCTCTGTTCTCTACTGAGGTAATCACCAAAGAGGAAGGGGTAATAAAAGAAAACCAACAGTCTTCGTTACTTCTTTTTAATTGTTTAACTTTATTACTGTTGCACCATTTATACAATTACATATAATTTCAATGCATCCATTGTACATTTTTTTGTTTTTTT
The DNA here is from genome assembly GCF_008692635.1 of Crocuta crocuta. Taxonomy (NCBI): domain Eukaryota; kingdom Metazoa; phylum Chordata; class Mammalia; order Carnivora; family Hyaenidae; genus Crocuta; species Crocuta crocuta. The sequence continues at coordinate 2,254,326 of NW_027527624.1, forward strand.
TTATTTTTATTTTTTTTTCCATTTTCCAATGAGTGGTGTGTTGGTGTCTGTGACACAGAATGGAAGAGAAGCCAGAACTGCAATGAACGCAGACTTTTTTTTTTTTTTTTCATTTCCACTGACCAATAAACAGAACTACAGGTGCACCCAACCACGGACATGCATTAACTCGTCATGAGAAATCTAGGGAGGCTAAGTAGGATGAGAAAATGCTTGTTACTCCCAAAAATACCTGGGGAGGAAGAATGGAGTCTTGGCATCGAGATACATGTGGACAGGCTAAGTGGGCTGTCTGAAAGTTGGCATTCATCCACAACATTAAAAAAATATCAAAATAAGAAAAGCTGTAAATTAAAAAGAAAACACAGGAAATACTGCTTTCGGAAAGATCTGATTGCCTTGGCAGAGGCCCTGTGGGCAGAATCAATCGTATCACTCCCAACCCCCTTGCAGAAGACAAGATATTCGGATCTTGGCGGCGGAGCGCACGTAACAGCAGTTCAGGCACAAAAATTGTACTGTACTTTCAGACATTGATCTTTAAAATCCAGGACTGATTGGTAAAGTTGACTGAAGGTATATTAGATATTTCCCCACAAAAATACTATTTGGATTCTCCCCACCCCCTCCCTCCCTCGATGGGACAACATCCTTTTTTTTNTCCGCGGGCGCTGCGGGGGCCTGGGCCTTGGCCGTGGAACTGGGTGCTTCCGTGGCTGCGGGGCTCTCCTTGGACGACGGCGCAGCCTCGGCGCTGCTGGGTTTTGAGTCTGAAGCCGGGGCCCCGTCACTTTTCGTCTCCTGCGCGGCAGGAGCTGCGGGAGCCTCAGTCTTTGTGGGTTCCCCGGCCTCCTTGCCTTTGTCGTCGGCCTTGGCCTCCGCGGGGGCCTCGGGCTCCGCGGCCTTGGGGGCGTCGCCGGCCGCAGCAGCAGGCTCGGGCTCGGGGGTGGCCTTCGGGGGCTCCGGCTTGCCCTCGGCCGCGGCCTCCGTCTGCTCGGGCTCCGCCTTCGGGGCGTCTTCCTTGGCCGCGGCCGAGTCTTTGTCGCCTTCCTTGTCTTCGGGCTTGGCGGCCGCGTCCTGGCCGTCCTTGGCCGGCTTCTCCTCCGGGCCCTCCTTCACCTCGGTGGTCTCGGCGGCCGCCTGCGCCTCGTTCTCCTTCGGGGTTCCCTCCTCTTCGGTCCCTGCTCCCTCGGCCTTCTTGTCTTTGTCCTTGGCCTTCTCATCGTTCACATTGTACCCCTTCTTCTTCTTGCTCAGCTTGCCTCCCATCTTGGAGTTCTGTAACACAGCACAACACGACACGACACACAAGCGTTACTGCTGGCTGCGGGAGGGAATGGCTGTGCCCCCCACCCCCACCCCCACCCGGGCCGGCTGAAATCCTGACCCCTGAGGCGATGGCCTTGACCCGAAGGTGGGGCCCTACTGGACGGGACTGGACCCCACATGGCTCCCTGGCCTTTTCCCCAAGGCAGGAGCCGCCAGGAGACCAAGCAGCACCAGTCAGAAGCGGGCTTTCCCTCCACCAGCCCTGCCTGCACCCTCACCTGGGCCTTCCAGCCTGCACAGCTGCGAGAAACTTCTATTTATAAGCCACTAGGTCTGCCTGATTCCTTCCAGCAGCCGGCATGGACCAAGATGCTTCTCAGGAGGAAACACTAAAAGAAGCTTCTGTTTGCAAAGTAAAGAGTTCAGAATGCTACTGAACTGTGCACTTGATTTCTTTTTAAGTGTATTTCTTTATTTTGGGAGAGGCAGAGAGCTAGAGAAGGCGGGGGGCAGGGTGCAGGGAACTCCCAAGCAGGCTCTGTGCTGTCAGTGCAGGGCGCAACCCAGGCTGGAGCTCACCCACCATGAGATCATGACCTCAGCCAGATCAAGAGTCCCACACTTAACCGACTGAGCCCCCCAAGCACCCCTGAACCGTACACTTCAAGACGATTACTATGGTAAGTTTCGTATTGAACACTTGTGTACAAAATGGCAGCGGCAGCCATTTTAGATCCATAGTCCAGCCAGCAAGAGGCTCCAGAATCTTAAAATACTTTCCAGAGAGATGGCACAGCTGTAAAAAGGCACAAATGACAAATTCCTAGAAAATAATCTCAAACTACAAACTCTCTTCCAATTTTCTACTCATATATATATGCTCATATAAGCACAGACCTCTCCAAAGACCAAAGGCAAGTAGCATTTAGCCTCTCAGGTTATCAAGCGGGACCAGTTAAAGGGAAACTATCACCCAAGAAATGAAAAGCATACAGTGTCTGCAGTTACATTTGCTTTGTTAGTTGTGCAAGACTTGTATTTATTGCTTTTTGAGGTATTTGTGGCTTAAGTACTTCCACAGAAATATACAAATGCCTTTCATTATCAATTACCTGATTAGAATTCAAACTAGCTCAATGGTCATTAAGAAACTTTTTCCCTCCAAGTGCCCTCCCCCAACTTCTTGGAGGCTTTTGATTCCGGCATCAGAAACTGTGATTGTATTTGAATCCTTAATTTCTCTTCTCTAATACAAAAGGAAATCAAATAATCCAAATAAATAATAAATTTTAAATTTACAAATAATAAATTCTGTCTACAACCATTGCCAGAACTAAAGAGGCATATTTTTTTCCAAGTGCATTTTTATGCAGGAACCAACTGAACTGTTGCTCTTTAGAGGAAAATCGGTCACTTTTCCTTGATGAAGGATGGAAGAGATTGGATGCCCATGTCTTCATTAGTCCTCACCATTAAAGTCCAGGAGAGAGAAGGCCTTGCCCTGCGCCCCAGTGGAGGCAGAATTCTAAAGTTCTTATGCACCACTCACCTGTCCCCCCGCCCCTCATTAATGTCATCCCTTTAGAACAGAAAATTTTATTCCTTACACTTCTTAGAATCATGATTCATGGGGGCACCTGGGTGGCTCAGTCGGTTAAGCGTCCGACTTCAGCTCAGGTCAGATCTCACAGTTTGTGGGTTCGAGCCCCACATTGGGCTCTGTGCTGACAGCTCAGAGCCTGGAGCCTGTTTCGGATTCTGTGTCTCCCTCTCTCTCAGCCCCTCCCCCATTCATACTCTATCTCTCTATCTCAAAAATAAATAAACTATTAAAAAAAAAAGAATCATGATTCATGATAGTGAAATAATCCGCATTTATCTTATTTAAAAGAAGGGTGTTAGGTAGGAGAGTGCAATTCNACTCCGTCTCTCTGTCTCAAAAATAAATAAACTATTAAAAAAAAAGAATCATGATTCATGATAGTGAAATAATCTGCATTTATCTTATTTAAAAGAAGGGTGTTAGGTAGGAGAGTGCAATTCTTCAGTCAAAATTTGACTCTGTCTGCTTATTTCCACTCTATATGTGAATTTCCTGTCTGGAATGCATTTAATGGTTGGAAGAGGAAAAAAGCAATAAGCTGAAAGATGACCAAAATAATGTTCCCAGTCTGAGGGAAGGCCTTTATTATGTAATGAAAGAAAGAATTTATCTTACATATCTTTTTTAAAAGAGGAATAGCTTTGGGTCATAACCCACGTCAGACATCCAATGGGCTCTATTTGACTTAATTTTTGGTTATTTCTCTCTCAGAAGTGGGGGCCAACATATTGGATAAAAATACAATTAAGTACACTTTAATCTCATAAACAAGCACAAAGCAGTAAGTGAAAACATAAAGAGATAAATTGGACCAGTGTTTTAAGTTGTAGTTTATAACTCTGAGTTCTTAATCAGCCAGTAAGCATGAAATGTCAAAATAATTTCAGCTCTGATATTTAAAAAAATTTTTTTAATGTTTTATTTTTTTTCTGAGAGAGGGAGAGAGACAGCATGAGCAGGGGAGGGTCAGAGAGAGAGGGAGATACAGAATCCGAAACAAGCTCCAGGCTCTGAGCTAGCTATCAGCACAGAGTCCGACGTGGGGCTTGAACCCATGAACCGTGAGATCATGACCTGAGCCAAAGTCGGACACTTAACCGACTGAGCCAACCAGGCGCCCCATCAGCTCTGATATTTCAAGATATATTTTGGTACATTAGGTTAGGGCTAAGAAACAGAACACCTGACAGGTCTGCCTTTTCTATATATTCTCCAATTCTATAATAGAAACCCATACGCCAATTTAGAAATTACAGAATAGAAGACCACGTGTAAATGTGGTGTTCATTCTGAACATAACATAGGAGTGCCTCTTTCTGACATGCCCAGCATGAAATTCTATATAGCTATCCCCAGAGGCTTAAAGTTATGTTGGTTTACAAACCTAAAATCTGTGTTACTAAAATTGGTTTTCTGAAACACAAGGCCACTTTCTATTCTTTAAACCCAGCTGTGATTCATTTCTGGGTAGGAAATGAATGTACATAATCAAGTTGTAAGAAAGTCCCTATCCCGATTTGTTTTTCAAACACAATGTTAATAAATACCCCTACATTTTGCTAATTTTCTTATGTTAGTTATAGTGGGGTATCAGAGGGAGGTTTATAGAATCCACCAGAACCCTGTAAAATCAGGGTAGTCTGGTTATTTCCCAAGACCATATGGGTGAAAACCTTGCATATACCCATGGGTAGATTAAAATTACAATTTAAAATCTATGAATGGTTTCCTGAGTGTCGAGCAAAATTTTAATCCTAAACACATGACTAGATTATTTTAATTAATCTTCTCAACAGTACCACAAGGTAGGAAGCATACCATTAGTACCTGCTTTTTACCCATATGGAAATTCTATCTAGCAGGGTTCACGGGGCAGTACTAGAAGCAAAAGCCAAATCCAACAATTAAGATGAGAAGGCACAGTCCAAGAAGTCAAAGGGAAGTTCATGAACGAGCTTGTAACTGGACAGAGCTAATCTCAGAATGTTACCCACCCTGGGTCACAAGGTTGGTGGCAACATGGGGTGACTCAGAACTCAAGATATTGTCAAGATAATAATGAAGTTCAGAATTTCAGATACTCTCTGCTTCTAAACTTTTCATCACTCCATTCGTCAGCAGAGCTTTGTATCAGTATCCTTAAAAAAATAAGAAGAGCCATGGACATGTGTTTTAATTATTTCTCTCATATTTTTACTTCTAATTTTGAGAGAAATTAGTTGGTGTAGCAACCTTTAAGTTGGAAGATCTAAGTTAGAAAAAAAAAAAAAAAGCAGTTCCAATAAAAAATCAGCAACAATTAATTCACTCTGGAAGTCATTTAAACCTAAATCTGAGCTACAGTGAAGGCCTAGACTACCTTGCATTTCTCCACATCTAGGACATTCATTAGCCATTAAAAACTCAGACCAATGCTGATGCACTGAACTCAGCTCACAGCATGGATTCAATAACCAGACACTGAAGGTGATCTCTTACCAGAGTTCTCCTTTACAATTACAAGACAATTCCATGTCACAAGGGCCAAATCTATAGACTTACAGCTTCAAAGTGGCATGGAAACTAACTAGCAGTCAACAAAAACAGAAGAGACTTCGCTGTCCTAAGTCTGGAAAGTTCTGTATAACGATTATTTCGCGGAGTGTCTGCATGTTGCGTCATGGCTGACCCATAACATGTTGCCATAAATCCCATCTCCTCAGCACACCTGCCCTGAATCCTTGCAAGTTACTTAACCTCACTGTCCTTTCATTCCCTGTACAGTAAAAAAATGTCAACCTTAGAATTTAGGGCGAAGCATCGATACAACGTTTGCCATTTCATGGGCCTGCAAGAAATGTTCATTCCCTTTCCCAGCATTTAATTTTGCGATTCTTAGGTAGTTCTGTGCTTGTAAACTCCAGGAGAATAGCAGAACATGGGCTCCACACACCCAGTCAGGCATGGTAATTAAAAGACGATTTAAAACTATTTTTAAATGTCATCAAGAAGATGTTTGGTATGGGTGTTTCAAGCATGGTCCTGCTGAGTGGGCTACCGCAGAAAAGAAGCTTGTACACTATCTGTTGTCAGCATGCTGCTAGAAGTAAATTCGTCTACTTCTTGGATTTGAATATTCTATGTCCTTAAGATTCTCAAGAGGTTGCAAGTCTTTTTAAATACATCAACAGTCTATTAGAGTAAGAAACTATTTTCTAGGCAGAAGCAAAACTTATACACTAGTCATGTAATCGAATGGCTCCCAATTTGAGCTGGTACTAGAGAGACCACAGAAGAAATATTATTTCATCTTCCTATTTCTTCATCATTTCTTCCAAGGAAACAAGGGAAAAATTCCATTTCAGCCATCCAGATGAAGACAGAACCCAAATTCTGCAGTTAAAATTCATTTATTGCTGGGGCGGCTGGGTGGCTCAGACGGTTAAGTGTCTGACTTAGGCTCAGGTCATGATCTCATGGTTCATGGGTTCGCCGCATCAGGCTCTGTGCTGACTACCAGCTCAGAGCCTGGAGCCTGTTTTGGATTCTGTGTCTCTCTCTCTCTGACCCTCCCCTGCTCACGCTATCTCTCACTCTCTCTCTCAGAAATAAATAAAACATTAAAAAAAATTTTAATTCATTTATTGCTTATAATATATATGAAAGGGAAAAAAAAAAAACCTTGATCTATGCCTTAGCTTGGCTAATAAGCTAAACCAATTTCTTAGGAGGGAAGGTAACACTGTCAAATGCCCCCCCTTCTCCCCAACACTCTGCAGAGGAACTTTTTTCTTTTATCAAGTACCAGCGCTTTCATAGTTTTAAGGTCTTAACATGGGGTTTTAAATCTCCCACCTGTCCTGTGACTTATTCCCCAATAAAACCAAACTGCTCTCTAGTTAATCTCATGTGGCTATAAACAAATATTCCAGAAGAATTAAAGTTCTGCTTGTTGGTGAAGAGAGGAAACAAAGGGTTACTTCAGCCCTGTTCATTGATCAAAGCAATGACACAAGGTGTTTTGTCTGGTGGCAGCTAATGACTTTTCCTAATAAATGACAATGTGTATTCATGAACATTCATGAAATTCCAATGGTGTGTTTCTCTAACGTCTTCAAGCAGATGAAGGCACATAACAGAACAACTCCTAGCTAGGCAGACAAGGTAAGATGATGGGCTTTGGCCTCTGAAATGGGTAAGTGAAGTAAAGTAATAAATGGCCTAAAAATTACATTTTAATTCTTTCTCCAAACATCCTGCTGAATCCTGAAGCTGACAAGCACTTTTTTTCTTCCAAAACAAAATCCTGTTTACAAACTAATGTTCAACTATGAAGTTGAATAGTATATGTATCTATAAAGAAAAGAAACGTGACCCTCTATATTGCCATGGCAGCAAACCTTAAAAAAATGACTCTGACTCGAGAGCTTAAATATTATATGAAAAATTTGGGGGATTAAGGGCAAGAAATCATTTGAAGGGTTATGCTGTAGCCAACATACTCTAATAGCGATGATCTCCTCTAATGGTTCTCCCAACTCTGTTACCTGAAGCACACTCCAGGCTCTGAGCTAGCTGTCAGCACAGAGCCCGATGCAGGGCTCGAACCCACCAACCGTGAGATCATGACCTGAGCCGAAGTCGGACGCCTGACCGACTGAGCCACCCAGGCACCCCCAGTCACGTTTATTTTGTACACACAACCCCCAGGGCACAGTGGGTCAAAATCACCTCTGTACAGAGCTGAATTATCATGTAATTTCATTACCTAACAATTCTTACAAATCCTAATATGATCAGCTCATCCAGAACTTTCCTGATGTGCATTTAAATTTTTTTCTTGCCTTAAAACGAACCAATCTACCATCAGCATAGCCTCCCGAATTAAAACTTAGTCTTTCATTTTGAGAAAATAAAGGCAGAAGGGCAGAGGACAAAATGTCATTTAGAAAAAGGTTAAATAAATTATGAGTCTTTCAAGACATGTCAAAAACAAACCACCTAGCATTCAGTATGAAGTCTGCTACAAATGGCCGCATGCCGAGTGCTGGTCCCAGCTGTCAATAATTTGCTTAAGACTCTGAGCAAATCACCTTCCCCTCTGGGTCTCAAATTTCCTATTCAGTAAAATGAAGATATTTAAAGTTCATGTTCTCGGTGGGGGAGGCGGAATGTGTGTGTACAGATATATATATATATGTTCATGAATGCTTATGACACTAACAAAATGCTATGTGTGTGAGAAATGTGTTATGATCAATGTTACGGCCTGAATGCTGTGTCTTCCCAAAATTTATAAGTTGAAAGCTCACCTCCAAGGTGATGGTATCAGCAAGCAGGACCTTTGGGAGGTCATGAGCATGGAGCCCTCATGAATGGGATCGGTGTCCTTCTAAAAGAGACTCCACAGAGCTCGCTAGCCCCTCCCACCACATGAGGACAAAGGAAGAAGTCGACATTAGGCACCAGAGCCCAACTGTGCTGCACCCTGATGTTGGAATTTTACTGCCGCCAGCACTGCGAGAAATTAATTCCTGTTGTTTATTTATTAAAAAAAATTTTTTTTTAATGTTTTATCTATTTCTGAGAGAGAGAGACAGAGAGAGAGAGAGAGAGAGGGAGAGACAGTGTGAGCAGGGGAGGGTCAGAGAGAGAGGGAGACACAGAATCTGAAACAGGCTCCAGGCTCTGAGCTAGCTGTCAGCACAGAGCCCGACACGGGGCTCAAACCCATGAACTGTGAGATCATGACCTGAGCCAAAGTCGGATGCCTAAGTGACTGAGCCACCCAGGCGCCCCATAATTCCTATTGTTTATAAGTCACTCGGTCTATTTCTTATAGCAGCTCGAACAGATGAAAGCAATCAATAAAGTTCTATATTCCTGCTAATTATTATCATAAAAACTTATACCACCTTGCACCCTGAAGATTGACATCGAGTTGGTTTCCTGCTATAATTGGATTTCTTTGTGTATACAATGTATGATAAATGTACAGTAATATCAACACATGTAAAACTTGCTAAAAATTAGAAAAAATCTATAAAACAATATCCAAATATTTACCAAAACAACATTTTCTGAGGTTTTCAATGACATTTAGGATATGTTTTCAGAATAATGTGTCAGCCTTGTAAGTAATGAGTGGGGACAGAACTGAACCCTGAAAACATTTCAGATGAAGACATAACTGTCTGAAAATTTAAGCCTGGTTAGTTTTGCTCACGCAGAACTATTTCACAGTGTTGTGTTTATAGTATGAAGACACCCAGTTTGTTACCCTTGACCTACTTTTGATGGGTCCTCTCCCAGCCATTGGTAGTCCCGTTAGCTACGCCGTGCCCCATGCCAAACTCTAAGAAGGAGTGTTTTCTAGAAACAGTCAAATGCTACCCATCTTCCCTTTTAGGCAATGCTAAAAATATTTTAAAACTATCTTTTCAATAGAATTTAAGTCAATCTAAGGAAGCTCCATCACAGGTCCTTGAAGCTAACATGACTTGCGGTTTAGTGCTGGTTGAGAAAAACCATGTGGGAAGAGTTCTTGGGTTCAATTTGCTGGAACAATATATCCACCTAACACTCAAAAGCAAAAGTCAGTGACTTAAACAGAACGATAGTGACATAAAATGATTACCAAGCCTGAGAAACCAAATTGAAACAATTTCCTCGTCCCATCCTGTATCCTGCGAGATCATTTAAATATATAAATATATAAGTTTAGGGGCTCCTGCCTGGCTCAGTCTGTAGAGCATGGGACTCCTGATCTCAGGGTTGCGAGTTCAAGTCCCATGCTGGATGTAGAACTTACTTAAATATATATATATAAATTTAGTAGGTATAGANCTATTTAAGTAACCTGTTTCCTGCATATAAAAAGCATTTAGAAAACAGAAACTTATACAACGTGGAAATTAGTCTCCTGCCACCATTACCACGGTCTCATCCAGAATTAGCTGATGCTACCGATGGTGTCTGCAAATCTTTGAGGAACATGTGCTCAGTGTAAATAGAGGACCTGCCTCCTTTCTAAAGTAAGATTATACTGTTTTGTAGGACACTAACACTGAGTGTGTAGTCATGTGTGGCTTCCTGACAAAGTATATTTTGTCTGCCAGAAACCAGCTTTCACTCCCTTGCTACTGATGAGAAAAACGATCTAAGCAGTGATTAGATTCACTTCTTCAATAAAGACTAAAATTCTCACGCTCCTAACCACAAACTCCTTCATACCCAAAAGCTAGCAAGAGGTATTTAAAATATACAGGGCAATTTTGCTTATACCTAGGTGGGTCTTCCATGGGGGGGAAAAAAAAGTACCTTGAATTCAACAGAAAAAAAGGTGGAATTCCTGAGACAGAATAAATATTAAGATCATCTAGTACCACAAAAATGGTCTAAATTTTGCTGAAGTTGAAGGTTTTAGCTAAAGACTCATTGTCTTTTCCTTCCGTTGAGAAGTCTGAAGAGCTTAACACATAAGCACCATTGTCACCAATCATTTATACCACTTAGTTTGGGTAGAACCATTTTTGTTTTGCATTTGAGCACAGAAATATGGAATACTTCTTCCGAGGAAAAACATTCAATTTGTTCATAAAGGTCTGTGTCTTTTCTGAATTTTCTTAAATGTGCAGAACCTCATTACACAGGCTTACACAGTTTTATCAAAGAAATCGCTCATGAATTGTTTTTTTTAAAATCAAGGAAGAATTCATTTCTATAGTTATTGTCATGGAAAAACTACACAAAACAAAATTAGGCTGCATCAACCTTTTACAAAGCTATCAGAAAAGCAAAATTTTTATAAGACGTTGTTGGGAGTTTATAAGTTGAGAAAGAGCTCAAGCCTGTTATAGGTTTTAAATGCCAACTTTGCTTTGGGAGGTCATGGTGGCTTGAGAATCAGTAAGGGCAAAGACTCATTACGTTCCCATAAAAGAGTGAAAGAGCATGAGATGGATAAGAAGAAAGTGTCTTATGTTAAATAAAGTCTCTCTACCCTCTCTATATTGCTTCTTCTGAAAACCTACTCCGTCGGATCCAACCTTTTTCTGCATTTTTTTTAACTTACAGAAATGGAAACCAAATATTCTCTCCTGCAAGCTTTTCTAGGAAGAAACGTTCCAGGCACCCAAGAATGAGAGTATCTATACCCTGACTCCATTGTACCCAAAGCTAAAGCAATGGCATTTTGAATTGGGAAGCCCATTAAAATAGTTTCTCTGTTCTCTGAGGCTCAGAAAGGAGCCCAGTTTGGCAGATGCCAATTGCTGTGGTGAGTGGTGCCCTTGAACGGATTTGGTGCTCAGTCATCTCCATAGATAGAAGACCGTTCTTCCTCTTCCAGAACTGAGGCTCTCAAATCCTCTGGCTGCTACCAAGTGAAAACACAGGGCTTCGACCCACTGCCTTTGGTTTCAGTAAAAATAAATAAATAAATAAATAAATAAAATAAAATAAAAATTGGCAGTGTTTTAAAACACAGGAAGGCACAGCCCTATTTACCTGGATAGCATCTAATCGATATTTTAGCCACTATGGAAGTTGTTCCTATGGCTACCCAATAAACTGTGGGGTTCCTGAGAGCTATCATTTACTCTCTTTTCTTCAGACCCTAAAACAAAACATTTACTAAAGAGTCAAATTGGGTTCAGATGACAGAGAAAAGGAGAAACGTTGGATCAAAAGGGTCCTGAGAAGGAGAAACAATAACATGGTCATGACTAACTTTAAGATTTCAGTCCTTTGAGGGGTGCCTGGGTGGCTCAGTCGGTTAAGCATCTGACTTTGCCTTTGCCTCAGGTCATGATCTCACGGTTCGTGGGTTCGAGCCCTGTGTCAGGCTCTGTGCTGACAGCCAGCTCAGAGCCTGGAGACTGTTTCAGAGTCCCTATCTCCCTCTCTCTCTGACCCTCCCCTGCACACGCTGTCTGTCTGTCTGTCTGTCTGTCTCTAGCTTATCTGCCTCCCCCCCCCAGGACACTCCTCTGACCTCCATCCCCCCACTGCCATCAAAACAGACTTCAGTGATAAGAAATGGAGAGAAGGAGGGTTTGAGGAATCCGAGTGTTCTCAGGGTAGCACTGAGGAGTCTGCTTCTACTTACTACCTTTGTTACCTGAGGAATTCATCCCTCCCAGGCTTTGCTTTGTCTACGATGCGAGGGGGTACTTATTATGTATTTTGCTAGATAGATTTCTTAAAACATTTTTATTTGAAAAAAAAATCTTATAATTCCCAGATGATGTTTTAAACTGTACGTGATACACAACATTACATTAGTTTCAGGCGTACAACATAGTGATCCACAAGTCTGTAGCTTACGCTATGCTAACCACAAGTGTAGCCATCATCGGCACGTCCAGCACTATTAACACTACCGCTGATTATATTCCCTATGCTGTGCCTTTCATCCCTGGGACGTACTCTTTCCCTAAATGGAAACCTGTGTCTCCCACTCCCTTGCACCGATTTTTTGCTCGTCCCCCACCGCCTCCAAAGAGCTTCCAAGAACCTCTCTGTGTCTTGGTGGCAAGCGAAATTATTGGTAATTAAATATTAATATTTATTTTAGCCCACATACTGAATTTTGGACATCACGATTTGCAGGAAATGACCACTTGCAATTGTTGAATCTACTTTTCAGTAACACTTGGTTGGTTAATATCCATTAGTGTTGCCCAAGTCTTTGGAACAAAACTGCAAGCCCCGAGTATAGCAGTGTCCCTCTTCAGAATAGGCAACCTTGCATAATGACATAGTTTCCAGGCATTAACTACCCCCAAGCCCCGGGGAATGACATGCACTGTATTCTTTCTCCAATTACTACATACTCCACAACATCCCCCAGTTGCATTTCTTATTAGCATACTTTCACATTTTTGTTACTACATCAGTGAACACCATCACAATTCTGTGACTAGGAAAATCACTGGTACACTTAACTGGTATATAAAACCAAACCAGAAAAGAAAAAATGACTAATATAGAATTTCTCCCATATGATCCAAGTTACTATATTTACAACTTCACATGCTATTCCTATTTATGTCTTCTTTTCTGCACTAATAATATCTAGGCACCTCCTATACAGGACAGTTTGAATCATACAAAGGTCCCGTCCATTGCCAAGATTTTTATTTTGAAAATGCAAATCTGGATTAATTAACCACTTCATCTTGATCCAGGAGAACAGAGTTTAAGAATGATATCGAACAGGGGCGCCTGGGTGGCTTAGTCGGTTAAGCGGCCGACTTTCGCTTAGGTCATGATCTCGCGGTTCGTGGGTTCAAGCCCCGCGTCGGGCTCTGTGTTGACTGCCAGCTCAGAGCCTGGAGCCTGTTTCAGTCTGTGACTCCCTCTCTCTGACCCTCCCCTGCTCACGTTGTGTCTCTCTCTCTCCTAGAAATAAATTAAAAAAAAAACACATTAAAAAAAAAAAAGAATGATATCGAACAGATTACAATGAAGATGACTTCACATATATAGCAAAACCCAACATGAATAGGTAGGTGTCAGAGACTAGAGCGTTATTCCCAGTGTGACTGCTGCTTCATGATATGATCAAGGCAAGATTTAGTCTCNGTATATAGCAAAACCGAACATGAATAGGGTAGGTGTCAGAGACTAGAGCATTATTCCCAGTGTGACTGCTGCTTCATGATATGATCAAGGCAAGATTTAGTCTCCTTTTAATTTCATTTCCATTTCATAATCAGAAAATACATCTGCTTCACACAAATGCTGAGAACAAATCAATGCTTCCTGACACCATTAAAAATACGGCCAGAGTATATTACCTATACCCCTGAACAAGCAACTATCACTCTGAATTCAGGGCCACAAAGCTCCCATGGGTTTATAAGTAAAGCAATCTAGTATTGATTTTAAGATAACCTACAAAGTTAGAACTCATGAATTGTATCTGCAGACAAACTCTTCACCAGACCAACCGGGTTTATAATTACTGTGGCCGAAAAAAATATCCAAGTTATTGGTCAGAAAAAGCAAATATTAGGGTAAGAGAAAAGGGGGGAAATTACCTTAAAAGAAAGAATTTACAGGGCACTGGGATGGCTTAGTCGGTTAAGTGTCCGGCTTCTTGATTTCAGCTCAGGTCACGATCTCATTGCTTGGGATTCTTTCTCTTCCCCCCAGTGCTCATGTGTGTGTGTGTGTGTGTGTGCTCTCCCTCTCTTGCAAAATAAATACACATTTTAAAAAAGAATTTATAAAGAATGAAGAAACGTAACAAATTCAAAAGCTGTACTCAATATAAAGAGAGGAAAGAAAACATTTGGTTATGTCCAACAATTTCTAACACCACCAAACGAGTGGTCCTTTATTCCTTTGAATAGTCAAAACTTTTATTTTAAAGGAGAAAAAATGAAATTAAGATCCCGCAGCCAACACGTATTTTTGGTATTCCTACCAGGATGTGCTTGGTCAAAATGATTTACTGTCAGGTTTCATCAATGCCTGGTGATAATTTCCATTGTTGGAATTACTGTTCTCGGTGTCTGGTTCAATCAAAGCTTCTATTCAGAAACAGTGACATCATGGACATGGAGTGGATGCAAATGTCCTTGGGGAGAGGAAGCTCTAGCAAGACCTGTCAACTTATGTCTACGTTTCTAAGTCAAACCTATTAAACACCATGAGTAAATCTGTAGAGAAAACATTTAAGAAATTTGTTCCCTTGTCCCAGTAAAAGTGTTCAGTCCTATAGAAGTATAATATAAAAACGTGCAAGAAACATTTGGAAAAAGTACGAACACGCTCACACTTTACAACCCAATTTTCCCAACGAGGTGATTAAGAGGGGTTGAATCTACAAAATCAGAAGTGTCTCTAATACAAAAGAAAATGAACCACAAGTGACTTCTCCATTATTCTCCTTCCTAAGTACTGACTAGCCTCACAGAAACACCCCCAAGTTATCTTTGGGGATCTCTCATCAAACATCCAACATGCAGTGAGGCACCTGGGTGGCTGAGCATCTGACTTTGGTTCAGGTCATGATCTCACAGTTCACAGGTTCAAGTCCTGCATCGGGCTCACTGCTATCAGCACAGGGCCTGCTTCAGATCTTCTGTCCACTACCACCCAGCTCCTTCCCTGCTCAATGCTTTCTCTCTCAAAAATAAATAAAACATTAAAAAACAACAACAACATGCAGAGTGGCCTCAAGAACTTCAGATGTTCAGAAATCATTCTAGAAAAAAACAGACGATCTTAATGAGAACAGAACTGTTTTGAAGTGGGTTCATGTATAAGCCATGCACAGAAACAAGTGAACAAAAAAGTTCCTCTCGTCTAACAAGAGAGAGAAGACAGACATACAGGAACAATTAAAATGAGAGTAAGTTAAGTGTTACAAGAGGGTCAAAAAAACAGAATTTCCCCAGAAGAGATAACCTTTAGTTGGAGTCAGGGCATTAAGAAAGTTTTATGGAGAAGATGGGGTTTGAGATGGCAGAATGCCATCAAGTGGCATCAGATGCCAAAAGTGGCAGAATGTGGAAAATCAGTTCTTATAGGAGTTGGAAAGGGAAAAAAAGGATACATCTTAGAAAGCAAAGGAAGAGAGGGTTTTAGGAAGCAGCTTGGAGGGGTTTTATGCTGCTGCAAGAAGGCTAAGCAAGAAACTGTATGACTCGATCCGGTGATCAGTTGCCCACTACTGCCCCTGAAGTGACCGGGGTGGAGGAAGGAAGACATAGGTCTCTCTCTCAGGAAGGGCTCACAGAGTATAAGAAGAGCCAGGAGAGATATCCACAATGGTCACCATAAAAGGGGGGCAGTACAGTAAAGTCAAAACAAGACCTTGCAATTTTGTCAAGACAGAATTTGCAATGATTTGGAAGAACAGCCAACACATATGGGAAGAGAGGAAGAGACAAAGAATAAAGAATTGGAAGGAGAAACAAGGAGAAATCACTGATAGTTCAAGATGCTGGAAGACTCACTCAGTCTCAAAATTGTGCTTGGTAAAGCGTACTTACTATATAGATGGGGAGGTAGAGAAAGGAGCGAGGGCAAGTCCAAGGCCAGTGGCGTGCCCAGACTCAGCATCCACGTCACTCTCTTTTTCAAGTGAATATGGTCAACTCATTTATTCTGGAACAAACATTCACTAAGATCTCAACAGGCTTTCTCTGCAGTGCATGTTAACGCATAAGCATTTGAAATAGTCGTTTATCTTTTGGTATTCTAGGTCTCTATTTGTCTAGTTAGTTATTTATCACTTCGCTTCTTCCATATTACAACACTTGGGATTTCTCAAGTACACAGAGAAAAAGGACAGCCATTTCATCAACTAAAATGCTAAAGCATGAACACAGTGACCAATAAACCTGGAGAGGTCTTGATGGGAAACAATTTGAGGTGCACAAGGAAAGCAAATAGGTTCATCACATTCTAAAAGGGTTTGAAATAAGGGAATGCACAGTTGGTCTCCAGACCCTTATTCACAATGTAAATATAGTAAGGGCATTCATTTTTAAGAGCTACTTTGCTACACTTATTCTTTCTGGATCATGCAATCTGGACTTGGTCTTTAATAAGCCATCCATCTGTGGGTATTTATCACTATCATCCTTGCTTAGCCCTTTTATATTCTGCTGTATTGTGCAGGGAGACTTAATGGTGAAAGGGATACAGGCTTACTGGCGCACTGACCTAAAGCCCTTCTTCAAATTTATTCAACATGTATCTGAAAACCCAAGCACAAAGATTTTGTTTTACGGTTGTTAATTCACGATGGGGACTCCATAAACACTGCAGACCTGCTCCACATGGAGAGATGCAATTTTCAGATTATAAACTTATAAAATGAAAGAGCCAGGACTTTAGATTCGGTTACATAAGCCCAGCTTTCACTTCGCAGTAGATATAAGTATGCTAAATTATAACTGAAATCTCCATTCCATTAAATGAGACACGGCCAAGTTCCCGAGATCATCCACGGTGGCGAATTCTACAGCATTAGGGCCTCATAATTAAAGAGGAGAACGCACAAATCACTGTGATTCTTTGGACAAGCTATTTTTGAAGTCACTAAATGCATACTGTAGAAACCAGTTTTTCAAAGTGTATCTCCAGTTGACTCTATCTACAATCTTTTCACCATCCAACTGAATTTATGTGCTGCTATAAATATGACAGATGACAGTTAAGCTTGTCTTTGAATAGGCTGACCGAATGCAGACCTTATGCAGAGGGCTTTTTTTCCCCCCTCCCATTTAAAACATCCTGCCACACGCAGCAGACACCATCAGAAAACATGTATTATTCATGCTCATCAATAGCCTAATATGCTTTCTTTCGGAGTCTGCGGTCATTTACATCATTACTTATGCGCACTTAACGAGTGGTCTTTTCCAAAGCCCTGGCTGTGACATTCTAACATTCGACTCCATATGAATCACCTGTTCTTTTTGCCAATAATGCTTGTAAGTGAACCACAACCAACCCAGGAAATGCAAGCTAAGATCACTCCTGAATCCCTGCTCCCGTCCACTACCAACCCGGGAAACAAATACATCCTATGCCTGCAACTAACTGAAAACTCTCAGCACAGAATTAAATAAAACACAGGGAAAAACAAAACAGAACCACAACAACAAAACACAGCTTCTAGAAGTTGAGATATTTTGAGGGCTCACTAGACAGACCATCCCGCGCTTGGACACAGTCCCCTGGCCAAAGTCTGACTGTAGCCAAGGAGGGAGGAAACCTAGCAATGCAGGGAAAGACCGCAGCTTTATTTCCATTATTTTCTATCTCCAATCATAAAAGTTTGGTTCACACATTTTACGACCGCTTAAAATTGCCACATATTGACATTTTAATTAATGCACCTTTGTGTGTTGGCCCCAATAGTAAATGTAGTATTTCCAGTCCTGAAGCGGCTTCATATTTTAATCATTTTCAAAGAAAACCATTCTAAAAATTTTTATACAGGCCCTTGATCTATATATCGTTTTTAATATTTATGTATTTTGAGAGAGAGAGAAAGAGAGAGCATGTGCGCGCACGTGAGCAGGGAAAAGACAAGAGAGGGACACAGAATCCAACACAGGCTCCAGGCTCTGAGCTGTCAGCACAGAGCCCGACATGGGGCTCGAACCCACGAACCGTGAGATCATGACCTGAGCTGAAGTCGGATGCTTAACCCGCTGAGCCACCCAGGCCCCTACATGTCCTTGATTTTTAAACAAAGAATTCGCTTTTTTTTCTTAGTGCTACGCTTAGCGCAAAACAAATAAGAGTTCAGTAAACATGGGCTGAATTCAGAAAGAATACATTAAATCCACAGGCAAACAGCATACGCTGTGTATTTTCAATAGGCTACGGCCACAGTGAGCTTAAACAACACAATGTAACCTTTAATGCCATTTGTAATGCAGCCACCCCTCCCTTACAAGCGGAGGTATATCTCTCAAAATGTCTCATCCAAACATTCCCCCCTCCACACTTGCCTTCTTCAAGTCTGAGTCTGTTGGCCACTTTAACGAGGCACTGAACAACAAGAAAACATTGAAAGTTTAAGTCCCAGGGTGCTGTGAGCTTTAAAAACATAACTGAGCGGTATTTGTTCCTAACGAGAAACTCCTAGAGAAGACAGACTGCGTCTTTTATCCCCAGATCCACTAAGGTAAAAATTCAATCCATATCTTTTCACTGAATGAATAGGAATGATTTCTAATGGAAACAACTAGAATTCAATGCCAACTTGCCCCTTATTGTGTTGTAAGCTGGGGTGACATCATTCAAACGTCATTCTTTTATTTGTTGAAATTTAACAATAACGTGTCAAATGCAAGCAGTAAAATTTGAGTACAGCTGAATCATTTGAGGAACTTGGTGATGTTGCAGACCAAGGGGTCTGTTTCCAGAGATTAACTCATGGGTCTAGAGTGGGTTCTAAGAATCTTATTTTTAGGAAGCCAGCGGCTCAGAGGAAAGCAGACACATGGAGTTGGTTTTGCGTCATCTGTAAAAACTGAAATAAAAATTCCAAAGACCAAAGTGATTATTCGTAGGTATACGGTGGAAAACAGGCTGAGAAGAACACCTAGCTGGGTCTGACCCCGAGGTCAGGGTGGACGGAACAGGGGGGCGTCGGCCCCAGTAAAGTCTCATCAACCACTGAGCCATCTTTGAGTTCTTTGCTGCCAGAATCACAAATACATTAGAATTATCTGGACTCATTCTCCCTCCCAGAAACTCCCCAGCAACCATAATCCCCCCTACCTCCTCTACCACCCTCCCTACACACCCCCCGCTCTCCCTCCCCAGCTCCCTCACAGTGCCCACTGTTTAGCCACAGAAGGGGCACCACGCAAGCCGTCTGCACAGAAGAGCGAGGTTCCTGACCAAAGAGCAGTGTTCTCTTTGGCTGCAGAGAAGCCCCCACGCCTCCATCAGGCCTTAGGTGGTCCTTAGTTACCGCAGGAGCGCACAGTGGTAGCCACAGGGCTCTGTGCGCTCCCTTCTGACAGAACCAAAGCTTCAAC
>NW_027527624.1:2273713-2309208 GCF_008692635.1 Crocuta crocuta
TATTTTTTTTTTTTTTTTTTTTTTTTTGCCCCCCCCCCCCCCAGAGGCAATCATTTTGGGGAGCATCCATTTTATGCAATTAGAAAACAGATTTTCCTCTTTTACTTCAAATGGAGCTTTGATGGCTGGCCCATGAGGTTTGAGCCCTGACCCCAATATACCCTGCAGGAGAAAGCACTCAGGCAATGGGGTCAGCACGCCAAGTTTGGCTATGTGAACTTGGGTGGCGAAGTTCGCCTCAGCAAACTCAATCTCACCTATGAAAGAAAAACGAGGGGAGAGGGGGAGGGTCGTTAAGAGCATTTAATGGAGTACTTGCACCAGAGACCACAGTTCAGCTCATGACACACAGTAGGTATTCAGTACATTTTCATTTACCTTTCTTTACCTCAGGAAAAAGAATACCACAGGCCCCACATGGAGTCACTTCTGCTAGGCCAAGTCACCAAACCAGGGTTCAACACCTAACCTACCTGCAGTTTCGACCTCCCCTTGGAAATGCAGGCTTACCTGGGCCAGTCAGGAATTTTCTCATCAGCGCTAATGAGATCATTGGTCACGTGGGCCCACCCCATGCCCCTAAGGAAGATGAAGTCATCCACCTAAGGGACCCCTTTCTCTCCCCACTAAAGGAAGATGACCTTGCCTGAAGCAATCCTTTCTTTTCTTTTGCTAATAACTTCCTCCCCCTAAGGCTTTCCTACAAAAAAACTTCCATTTTGTACAATTCCTTGGGGCTCCCATCTACTTGCTGGGTGGGGTGCGGCCTGATTCATGAAAGGGTTGATAAAGCCAATTAGATCTTTAAACTTTACTTGATTAGGATTTTGCTATTTAACGACCTAAAATCATTTCTCAGCCCTGTTAATAGGTAATAGGTGACAACCTTGAATTTTGAGATTAGGTAAAATAGAGGTGGAATAAATTATTGTATTCAAAACAGGCAAATGAATGGAAATGGATTCAATTATGATCAAAATAATCATTTTCCTTAACATTTGAATCTTAGATTAAAGCCTGTGATACTCGCTATACAACCTGTAGGTTTTAAGAGCAAGTAAATGTTACCAAATGTGCAAAATCTTACAATAATAAGAACAGAAGCCTCGTGTTGAGAAAAGATGAATGCGAACAGGGAACACCAAATGACTAAGGGAGCCCAGTATATACGGGAAAAAGTTCCAGAAAAAAAACTGAAATGGAGAACGTGTCTTACAATGTGCTTTAAAGCTACTTTGGGAAAGAGAATTTTCCAAACTACATTTCTATCTTACTTGCTTTAGGTAGATTGGGAGGTTGTATGGCTCAATACTCAGTTTGTCCCATTTTACCTGTTTGGAGTTGAGTAATAGTTTTCAAATGAAGTATCAATAGTCCTTTTTCCTAGGAATATTTTGTTTTCCATGTACAAAATAATACAGTCAAACACAAAGTAAAAGAAAATTACCAGATCTCTTTCTCGCTCTTAGTATAAAATGTAGGCAAAACGTCAGCCATTTCTCTATTTTTCCCCTTAGAAAAGGAACTAACGCCATTAATTGTACATGATTGTGTGAACCTGAATCTTTAAACATCAGTTCACCTTGGGTTTTAATCTCATTATGGCTGATGTGGAGAAAAAGGTAAAAGAAACGTAGAAAAGTTAAACTTCCTTATAACTTACAGCCCATTGATGAGGACTAGGGACAGGGAGAGTGACCTTCCTCCAGGAACTCAGCTGCCTAGGGGTTAACACTTGGTAAGGGCAAAAGGCAACCTTAGCTTGACATTAGACTGACCTCCAGGATCCTATAAGTCTTCTTTAACATAATCCCTTTATGGAAACGTTAAGGAAACTTCCTTTATCTCTATCCCCTCAAGATAGATGTTAGCAATTACCCTCCAAGCACATGGCCCACTGATACACATCTGAAGTGTCCCATGATGAAGGTTTTACTAGGCAATAGTAAATGACACCTCAAGGTCGTGGAAACCTTGCTTCCAAATTCCTTAGAGACTTAAACTATCCCTAACCCCTTCCCAGGTTGAAAATGTATAATCAGTCACTCCTCACAATCCCAGTGCAGCTTTTTCTGCCCACGGGTCCTGTCCCCATGCTTGAATTATCGCCTTTCTGGCACTGAAGACATCTCAGGAATTCTTTCCTGTCTGCTCCGGGACCCCAGCATTTCACATCAAAGGCCACTACTAGCGGTTTATGTTAAACAAGCCACTTTTTAATTCCCCAAGGCTTGGACATTTCATTTGTGCTCTAAGTGACTATCACTGTATCCCTTGGGTCTCTAAGTTTGAGTCTTTGTACGGATGCACAATAATCGTTTGCGGATTGGATTAGATTGTGTTGACCATTCAAATCTACTTCCACGTTTCTCGCAGCCACAAAGTCCAGGCGCTGTCCTTGGTTGACTCTGAACTCCCATCGATAGGTCCCTCAAGTCTAGATCCCAGGAAGACTGCATCTAGCCCACTGGTCAAAGGTAGCACGCGGAAAAATACTAGCCCCGAGGGCTGGATTCTGACAGTGTGGCTTAGGCAATTTTAACAAGTGCACTACAATAAAAAGTCAATTGTTTTGCAAGAGTTAGAGGAAAAATACATAGTCAGCGGCCCACATCTTTCCCGATGAGGCTTTCTAGGCTCTCCTACGACATTTTTGGTGCACTGTTTGAGGTGCAGCACAAGGCGGGTGCTAAAGGCTACGGTAAGCAGTCAGGATGACATCAGACACCTGAAGATTCACTCGGTCAGACACAAAATGCCTTCTGATGAACACACCAAGGACCCTATCTTACACACTCAACCCAAGTTTCCTATGTGGGCGTCTGGAGTTCCCGGTCTATAAGGCCGCTCTGATCTGGAAACAGAACACACCGTTGGCGGTGTGAGTCGTAAGCAATCTTTAGTCCTGACAGATCTATTTGAGGAGAGGTGTACTGTCTTAACAAGAAAGTCAAAGGCATACACATTGTCCACTTACAACGGAAGGTGGGAATGATAGAGAAGATGTACTTACGGTGACAAAATCTACCTGATTTTACAAGCTGGCAAAAATCAGCCTCAGTCAAGACTCCGTGAGTTCCACTTCTCATTCCTGTCACCAACCTTGTATGTATCCCCACAACTTCCTAACGTGTAACACCGAGAGTAGTAGGTTACAAGTTACAACATTTCCTGAGTGACAGACACTAGGCATGCGTGTGGGGTGAGGGATGAGAAAACACAGAGCAGCCTTGGACTGCCACACGGCCACAGATCCAGGCTCTTAAGATGTAAGGAGAGTTCAGAGGAAAAGCTGGGAAGGGAATAAACCCTGAATCATGAGCCTGTTTTAATGGGAAAGGATAGTATTAAGTGGGCAGATTATTTTACTACGTCAAGAACGGAAGACCAAAAATAGATTAAGTTGGGGCGCCTGGGTGGCTCAGTCGGTTAAGCTTCTGACTTCGCCTCAGGTCACGATCTCACAGTTTGTGGGTTCGAGCCCCATGTCAGGCTCTGTGCTGGCAGCTAGCTCAGAGCCCGGAGCCTGTTTCAGATTCTGTGTCTCCCTCCCTCTCTGACTCTCCCCTGCTCACACTGTCTCTCTCTCTCTCAGAAATAAAGCATTAGAAAAATTAAAAAAAAAACAAACAAAAATAGATGAAGTTGAATAAAAGGGAAAGAGAATCTCTGTGAGGACAGCTTCCCCTGGTGACTGGACACTCGTCCCTCACATCTCTGGACCCGCAACATTTTTCTATAGAGCAAATGGATGGATCCACCCGCTTCATCTCTAAAATTTGAGGTGTCTAAGACACTACTACAGTAAATACCAAGAGAGAAAAAGTTTTCATGTCCAGAATCATTTACATGTTTGGAATGATGGGTCCAAACAAATAAATATGTAAATAAGGGCACTGCAAGTTAGAATAAATTACCACGTAAAACTTAAAAAGAAAAAAACCAAAGCTATGCTGTCAGTGAATTGGAAGGCTTAAAAAGATGCAGAGTGTGAATTAAAATTTCCCAAGACCACCCATAAAAGGGGGAACATCCTGGGGCGCCTGGGTGGCTCGGTTGGTCAGGCGTCTAACTTCAGCTCAGGTCATGATCTCACAGTTCGTGGGTTTGAGCCCCACGTCAGGCTCTGTGCTGACAGCTCAGAGCCTGGAGCCTGTTTCAGATTTTGTGTCTCCCTCTCTCTGCTCCTCCCTCATTCACTTTGTCTCTCTCTCTCAGAAATAAATAAAATATTTAAAAAAAATTTTNATCAGTTGTCAGAACATTGTTACTTTTTTAGTGCCAACTGTAAGAGGTGGGTCAACATGGCATATGTGAAATAAAGACATTCAGCATAGAAGGTACATTAAGATTTATCCTCTCCACTTTTATACTGGAACTCCTATCTAATTTAAGTCTAAAATGTCTTAGGAATCAGTACCAAGCATGACGTATAGGAAAAACTTAATTCTAGATCATGTGACTCGTGCTTTGTGACCACTCAAATGTGAGATTTGCATTTCTTCACCAAATTAAAATCTGAGAAATAAATGTAATTCTTCAAAACTGTCACTGAGCTCTTCACTATACACTGCAGACTCACTGCGATGAACTCCCGTTGAATTGAATGCTTTTATCAAATTACTTCATTTAACTCGTTCACATGGATTTATTCCAATTGTTACATACCTCTGAAAAGTAGACTATGCTAAGATCCAAACCACCTTCTAAGCCAGGCACAACGGACTCTTTATTAAGAATTAGCGAAACTTGGACTGTGATGTGTGATTACAATAGACTCTTAGGATTCCCCAAACCCAAGCTTTCAGCTCCTCCAATCACTGGAACTTTAAGAGAACTTTTGCACAAAGAGAAAATATTTTCTCTCCTGTAAGTCTTGAAGAGAATGAAAGGTCAAAGAGATACATAATAGCACTCAAAGGCAATGAGGGTGCATGTGCTCAAGATGTATGCTATACCACGCAAAGCATGCAATGAAAAAGACGCTTTTAATGGAACAACAAAAGGTAAATTACAATTATTTTAGCCAACATTTGCCTTCTCTTACAAATCAATGAGAACCAACAGCTAAAAAGAACAGAGAATCCGCTTGTGATTCTTCTACAAATGAATTATGCTCACCCTTCATAATCAGCACTTATTTACATATAAAATGCTAACGTTCTCTTGGTTTGTTCTTCTAGAAGAAACAGATTTTCCCTTAAAATCATCTAAAAACTCTCTTCTGGCACTACAAATAAAGATTTGCAATTTGAATAGACTGTAAAACTATCAACATGCAAATTCCACATTACAAAGCTTTTCCATGATAGCTATGGCATGATACAAACAAAAACACCACTAGATGAAGTAACTAAGCTGAAGGATTTTTCTGTTCCTTGATGACTCCTGAATGTGTTCGTGGTCTTCTTATCACCGGGAAGTAAAATGCATACAAATCTGCCAACAGTGTGAGGACCCATGCCTCCTCTCAGCCCCAGATTCCTGTCAGTACCACTGCAGCTGTCGAGGTACACCCTGATGGCGATCAGAAAAACTCAGAAGGCTCTCTGTGACTTCAGGGTTGGCATGGAAGCAATAGGTTATGTTGAGAGTTTTGGAAGGGCCTTGGTAACTCAGAATTCCAACAAGACTACACTCAGGAAAATAAAAAAGAACAAAATGGGGACTTCCAATTTCATACTTTTCACTTGTTGTCTCAAAACAGTCATCACACTTATAAAAGACGACTCTAGAGATAAAGTCAAGTGTGAAAACAGAACTGGCTAAGTATTTTTTGAGTTCTGGAAACACGAGAGTAATTCACTACTTTCACAATATTGTCTAATGATTTCACCTGCAGGCTTAAAAGCAGAAATCCTAAAATTTAGCTTCCTTCTAGAGCAGGGGTCAGCAAACACGGCCACCTGCTTGCTTTTGAAAATAAAGTTTAATTAGAACACAGCCATGCCCACTCATTTGCACACCACCTCTGTTTTCAGGCTGCAAAAGCAGACTTGAGTACTTGTGACAGAAATAACATGCCTGGCAAAGCCTAAAATGTTTGCTCTCTGGTCCCTAGAGGAAAAGTTTGCTGATTTCTGTCTAGTCTTAGATGAACATACATACTTAGCCAGTGACTCAGTTCTTACTATCAGATGAGGGTGTGATTCAAGTCTCAAAGATGCTGCAAAGATTACTCAAGCTATTCTGGTTTGCAATAATATTATCAGTAAAGAAGATGGTCACATGGGAATGTTTTAAGACTGGGAAACAAGATAGTCAGATAGCCTTTTTTTTTTTTTTTTAATTCTCCTATTCTGACTGCTTGAGAGCAAAGAGACTTAGGCTGTGGTATCAACACAGCTCTTACCAAGTCAGAATCTCCTGACATGTCAGGAAGCATGGTGCTGAAACACAAAACCCAGAGCAGAACCAATAAATGCACTTGGCTTCCAAGCCAGGGTTCTCTCCCTTTCCGCTGCATGGCATAGAGTGAACTGCCCAACCTCTGCAAGCCTGTTTTTCACAAGCATAAAACGGGGATAATAATGCCTTTATGTGAGAAATGATTTATTGAGAGAGGCCCTTTTTTTAATGATTAAATGAGAACATAAAGACTTCAATGCTTTTCTTGAGCAAGCAGCATGGACTTGTGGTGCCCTTCAGATTATATCACGCCTAGCCTTTTCTGAAGTTACAACGCTCATCTTTGCAATGCTTCCATATCAAACAATAGTCTAACGGTGAATATGAAGCTAAAGAAAACACAGCTATTGCTTCTAATTTTCCACATACCGGTTTTTCTCACCTTTAAGCCTCAGCCTAAGCTTCTCTCTTCTGTCCATGACTTCCTTCAAAAGTCCATGGAGGCATCACCTTTGGTCCTCATCAACTCAGCTGTCTTGCTCTTCCTGAGAGATTCACCCACTTCTACAGTCTCAAGAGCCTTCTGGAATACTAAGGTTCCTTTGTCTAGTGTCTACAGCTTACCCACTGTTATTTCCTGAGCTACCGGCTCAGGCAAGCTGTGGTATACCATTGCCCCAACACAGACATCACTTGAATACCTCAAGCTCAAGATTTCCCCAAGTCAGCTCTTCACCACCTTTCCCACCTACCTGAATCTACTCCTTTTCTGGGTTCCAAACCAAGAGACTAGAACCATCACCCACCCCCACCACCCAGGCAGAAATATGAGCGTTTCTGTGGACCAACGACCACCCCCACTACACCACCACTCTGGTATCCAATTGTTTGTGTCCTTCTCCTACGTAAAGTAAGTTTATAAATCCTCTACTAAGTGCTGGCAAACAAAATATGATCTAGTGTTGTGCATACTTCTGAAGAAAGAGAGCTTGGCATTCCAGGAACCATTTTGAACCACGAGGGCAGAAATCAACACTGAGAATGAAAGCTGAGTGACAGGACCCTGCTATCTTGAAAACACCAATGAACTACATCAGGCCTGAAGGCCATTGCTGGAATTTTATAGAAAAGAGAATTAAACTACTCTCTCATTTAAGCCATTATAATTTAAAATTTTCTGTTCTGTCTATGCAAAAAAAAAAAAAAATCTAATTCAAACTTCCAACAGTAAGTTTCTCAAACCCACTCCTTAAGCGCCAAAACTTCAGGTTAAAAATATCTCAACACATTTGGCAATAAATTATTCATAAGACTCCCTCCTCCCCATGACCATCTCTTAAACACATACATTTCTCAACAATTAATGGTCAGAGTCTGGCATCACCTGAAAATACCAAGCCTACTCAATGAATTCACTGTGAACAATAAATACTAACAAAAATTGGGTTGATTATTAATACTTATTGTAAAGTCAATGCAGCCAATCTCACGAAACAGGTTAAGTTAATCAAAAGTACATCTATAAAATGAGACGTTTCTATAAAGAACATAGTGACTTTTTATAGTCAAGCGGAACAAACATCACATTGAAATTGGTGTATTTTAGTAGGGACGGACCAAAGCACACTAACAAGGGTCTTAACAGGAGGTAAAAAAGCAAACGAGAACCCTCAAAACACATTCAAATGAGAAGCCTTAGGGATGGTCCAAAACAAACAAACCAAAGACAGCAAGCTGTGGGTTTAAGAAAAATTAATGAAATTGGAAGGTACAAAGCAGGCAAAGGTATAGAAATGTTACTATGGGTAAAAAGAGCCATTTATAGAAAACATGAGAAAGTCTAAACTGAAGGTTTAAAAAGGTAAAGCAGCTGTGTGTCAAGTGATTTTAAGTAGGGGTTTAAAAAAATGCTGGAGGGGCAGTGGCGGGGCGCCTGGGTGGCTCAGTCGGTCAAGGGTCCTGACTCTTGATTTGAGCTCAAGTTCTGATCTCACGGCTGTGGGACTGAGCCCCGAGTCTGGCTCCCAGCTGGGAGCTGGCTTAGGATTCTCTCTCTACTCCTCCCCTGAACTCTCATCCTCAAAATAAAGAAATAAACACGCACACACACAAAATGCTGGGAACTGTCTTACCATTGATTGAAAAGGACTGAAAAGGTCTCAGATCTAGTAACGGAATTTGGCCTTTCAAATTCCAGGCCAATTAATCACATCTGTCTAGACTGTTACCAGTCCCACAGTTCAGGTGGGAGCAGCCAGGCAAAAGACCCTCAACCCCACAACTCAAGGAGGTAAAACTCTGAATTGTGGCCACACACACACGTAATAAGAGAGGAGCAGATGGCTTCTTACCTTGGAATTTTCTTCTGGCTGAAAAGCAAGGCTTTGCAAGGCCGACTGCATTACCTCACCTCACGCACGTCAGACCCACCCCTCAAGAAGTGAGGCAATGCGAGACTGGGGACAGGACAGACCCTGCGGGCATGGGGCAAAGGTGTCAACTCTCAAGGGCGTTGTAAAGTCTGCACGGTTGAGATCTTAAAAGAAATAAAACAGAGCCTCCAAATACAAAAAGGCCTCCAGAGTTTAATGAGTAAGTCTGTAACTGTTGTTATAGACTGAACGCTTATGGGCCCCACCAAATTCCTATGTTGAAATCCTCAGGGTGATGGTATGTAGAGGCAGGCCCTTGGCGAGGTGGGTGTTAGGTCACGTGGGTGAAGCCCTGATGAACGGAATCCCTGCTCTTTTCCAACAGGCCCCCGAGAGCCCCCTCCACCGTGTGAGATGATGGTAAGAACACAGTCCCCAGCCAACAAGGAAGAAAGCTCTTACCAGACACCAGATCTGCTGGTACCTTGATCTTGGGCTCCCCAGCCTCAAAGCTGAGTGAAATTAATGTTAATTGATTAAGCCACTCACGCTGGGGTATTTGGTTAGAGCTGCCTGAACAGGCTAAGACGAAACGTTCACAGTAATAGTTCTGCCATCAAGCTTCTACAAATCAATACATACAGATTTATAGTTAATGCAAAACATATTTAATTTGAGGTGTGAACATTTTTAAAGCTTCATATGATGGGGTGTAAGCCCTCCGTAATGAAGACATGCTAGGGCCTATGCAATGGTGGTGTGTGATTAGAAAAAAGGTAATCAAGGAGCCCTAAAACAATATATAAAAGCACTTTAAAAGCTATAAAAGAAAAAAAAGCACAATTGCAACATGGCGTGTATTTTTATCAAGATGTTAGGGGGTTGAGTCATCCGGTAGCCTCTTGTTCAATGTGGGCCACCATCAACATGCTCACTGTGGGAAGCTGTGGCGTACCAGGGGCTGAAAGTAGCTCACATCCCACGGCAGAAACACATTGCCTCCTTCCTTGAGAGTTTGAAAGAACACCTCAGTGACAGAACTTGGTCAGCGTCGAACTTGGTTTTATTAATCCTCAGGTTTATGCAATCAGAATGTTCTGACACAGAAAAAACACTGCACTGTCCTTGTGGCTGATGACTGCACAAACACCACCATATTCCACAGTGCTGTCCCACTGGATCCAGAGCTGATGTTTCTTAATGATTCTGCTTGAGTGACCCTTCCCCCATTTAGATTTCGCACAGCAGAGTCAACTATAGAATGAATGCCACATATGCACTCAAGTTCAAAATTTTGTAGCCTTATCCATCACACACAGACAATGGCACATGATAAAAAATAATAATAATAACCTTTTAATTCAAAGTACAGTACGGTTGGGGTGCCTGGGTGATTCGGTCAGTTGGGCATCCAACCCTTGATTTGGGCTCAGGTCATGATCGCACGGGTACGAGATCGACCCCCAGTTGGGCTCCGCACTGAGTGGGAAGCCTGCTTGGGCTTCTATCTCTCTCCCTCCCTCTTCACTCCCCCCATTTGCACACACACACATACACACACACTCTCAAAATAAATAGATAAATAAAATATGCATCCTTGTTTTCACTTCAACAGATTCAGTTCACAACAGAGGCTACTCTGATAGGCACATGTATTGGTCATTTTCTCCAGGTAAAAACATTAGCTATGAACGTGGTCATTTCATCCCAGGAATTCACAAACAGTGGCTAAATTTACAGGTGTGCCACAGACTGGTACATTTATAACTGAGGTGAGAATTTCAGCAATAATAGGACTACACACAACCATCTAAAAGATAGTTACCGGAATATTTTTTATATTTTATTTATTTTTGTTTTTAGTGAGTTCAACATCCAATGTGGGGCTTAAACTCATGACCCCAAGATCAAGACTCACATGCTCTACTGACCGAGCCAGCCAGGCGCCCCATATTTACCAGAATATTAACTAGCATGAAACCGTCTGTTCACTACCCCAGGTCTGGAATAGCTCAGATGTGTTTGAACAGAAATAGTCACAAGTAACTGACACAAGACAAAGGCAGACTCATGACCCTGGGGTACTAGCCAGCCCATGCCTAAGAAAGCTCCAGGGTGGCCCGGATGCAGAGAGTCACAGTTTCTCTGATCTCTAATGCCCTTGCCCCAGGAAACAGTGAGGCACTGTTAAAGAGACCACAAAAATGCTGAATATTTTCCAAATCCTCTGCAGTACATTTATCCCCTGATTCTTGTAACACAAAGTCTACCAATTCTTTTAAGTTAAATCTGGGACATCTGACGTGCCAGAGGATTTAGACAGCCATTCTCACATACTCCGTTCCTGCCACTGTCTTCTACGGAAAGAGATACAATTTCTTAAAATTGACTGAGGAGTTATTCCACCAAAGGCCGGGTTAAGTGCTGGGCCAGGAACTGTAGAGTCCACATCAAAGTTGATTCTCAATCACAGTACCTTCTGAAGGAGTACTCCAGGTAAGAGTTACAACTTACAAGCCAAAGTATATTATATGGAACACACATCCCTTGGTAGGTCTGGTATTCAACTGATTTCTTCCACAGTTGAACTGAAGACACAGTAACATTTAGGTTTTCCAATCCTCTGTACCAAATAGAAACATCACTATAAGTTAGCCATATGTACGAAGTCAGGATTCACATCTTTTAGAGTGCCTATGGACTCTCCTCAGTCTGAGGGGCTCTGGGTCAAAGCCTCTCAGATCCCTGTTCAGAACTTCAATCCAAGTAAGAGACAGACACTGAACAACACTCAGACGCTGAAATGACTTTCATAGGGTGATACAAGAAGATGACAGAAGGTTAGGTGCTTCTCCTCAAGGGTTCAGATCTCTGGAGATCCAGAGGGAGCAAGAACGCAATTTTGAAAAAGATCTTTCACGGACGGGTTTGTAAAGCAAATTGAGGAAATGGGCAATTAAGGAAAGAGGCTCCTCTTTCTCACTGGCTCCCCACTGCCATCACAGGGGCTCAGTTTTCAACCTAGTATTCAGGGCTGTCATGGCCCCGGTGATCTAGAATTTCTAGCTTCCCAAAGGTCTTTTATGGGGAGGGCTCTGTTCTCGTCAACACAGTTGAGAATATCCTCTGAAGAGTTTAAGCCAATCCTCAAAGCTGGGACAAGTTGTGGCGATCATTTCTGGCTGAAAGACCTCCTCCAAATACTTTTGAGTGTGGTGGGACTCTACCGTGAAGCCATCTCCGGGAATTCGAGAAGCATTCTAGAAAACCTGTATCCCCTTCCTTTTTTTAGAGTCTTCCTGACATTTATTTTTCAATCCACACATTTCATTTGATACTACTCAACTGATTCGTAATTCACTACATTTCCCAGTTTCATGTTTTGACTCTGTGAAAGCAAATACACAAGCTTGAGCACCGTACGCCCATCGCTCTGAATCCTGGTGTTTCCAAATAATCCATTCCAATCCTGGCTGAGCTAGCTACCCAGCACAATGAATTCCTCTCCTTTTCTTTTCTTCCTTCCCTTAAACCTTTCTTTACTTTTGTCTTTTCCTGCCCCCAGTAAGTTTTCTCTGTATTTTTCTAATAGTAAAGACCAAAGAGATTCTCTGCCTAGAGGGAGGGAAAAAAATTATATAACTTTCTATGTAGTGCCTAATAATTTCTAAAAGCCTACAAAATTATACAGTTTTTAAATCATTAATCTCAGAATTTCATACATTATATTGTTGAGGTCAGAATGTTTACCAAAAAATGGAATTAATCATAGAGGCAAAGTGGTATTTATAGATTCGCATAGACGTATACTCAAAACATCATATATTTGTCATTTAGATTGAGCATTTATACAGTGTCTCTTAACAGTCAGAATCGAATAGGGAGACCAGTGTTAATGGAATAGCTCCACTGAGACAAAATAGCATCAACAATGACCAAAGACACTCCATCTTCAAAACGAGAGAGGAAGAAACAATTTTTTGAAAATTCAATTTACATATTAAAATATTTTTTAACATTTTTAAATACTAAATGTGAAACCAATGTAATAAAATTTATTTGATAGCCACCACAGGGGAAAAAGTCTTATTTCAACATTGACACTTAACTCGGTTTTAAAAAACTATAGTATCTTCAATGAACAGCAATGCAAATATATATTCAAAGACATACTTCTGTGTGGGTAACTCAGAGTCCTCTATCGTGACCTCCCACCTCCCTAAAATAAAGGTTGAAGAGGCAAGTCCCAGGATTCAATGTCAGACCCTAGCTTGGCAGGGGTTACTAACTACAACACAGGTCCCCAGATATTCGTGGATAACGTACTCGCAAGCCAGAACGTGTTCTTCCAAAATGACAACACTCTGCACTTAAACTTCAGCACAACTTTCACCTATACACACAAAGCAAAACAAACAACAGTGACAACTCTACAAAATTCAGTCTGAAGTTAAAGCAGATGACTCATAAGCGTAAATCCAATTACATTATCATGATTTAAATTACTAAACACACACGCGTGCACGCGCATGCGTGCACACACACGATGCTAGACCACCCTTTCACCTAATTATTCTGTCCTGCAGACCCTGGGAATGTGTAATGCCCATATTTTTCAAATTTTTAAAATATTTATTTATTTTTGAGCAAGAGAGAGAGACACAGAGTGTGAGTGGGGGAGGGGAAGAGAGACAGGGAGACACAGAATCCGAAGCAGGCTCCAGGCTCTGAGCTATCAGCACGGGGCCTGAACCCACAAACCGTGAGATCATGACTTGAGCCGAAGTCGGACACTTAACTGAGCCACCCAGGTGCCCCAGTAATGTGCATATTCTTATCAAGAAGGTATTTATTGGGAATATTTAATATGTAGATTTCCACAGAATAGAAACTTATCTTTTACTATTCGAGAACCTAAAATATCAATTAGAATTCTTGAAGCCCGTTTTACAGTTTACAGTGTAAATAGGTATTTGCAAAGAATTACCCTTATCTGATTTCACATAGTACCCAGCACATACTGCACTGGAGAAAATGTGCCCGATGAACGTTTTGGCAAGAGCCCTACTGCTTGGTTTTCTGTTGGCAGGAGATAAATATTCACTTAAGAGATACAAGACGCAGGATGCTGGAAACTGAGTCATGCATAGAACACCTGGGGGCTGGCAGCACAGCACTGACGCTACAGGCTAATAAGGGAGATAGTGAAGAGTCATACACAAATAAGACAAGTTCACCAACAAGATCACACACAAGATGTAGTTTGTGAATAGGTAAGACAAATTTCACAAACAAAAGAATTACAAGTTGTCACAAATGCTCTAAGGAAGCCAAGATCTAGATTAGACAGGGAAGGGAATGACGGAAACTACCACCCCATCTCTCTTCAGGTATGTTCCCTGCCTGGCTAATCCTTACAATAATGAGAAGTAGACCTCTTTCATGTCAAATTAGACACAAAAGAAATAGAGGCTAAGAAGGTTGGAGGGAATGGGGCGCCTGGGTGGCTTAGTCGGTTAAGCGTCCGACTTTCGCTTAGGTCATGATCTCGCGGTTGTGGGTTCGAGCCCCGCGTCGGGCTCTGTGCTGACTGCCAGCTCAGAGCCTGGAGCCTCTTTCGGTCTGTGACTCCCTCTCTCTCTGACCCTCCCCTGCTCACGCTGTCTCTCTCTCTCTCTCCTAGAAATAAATAAAAAAAAACATAAAAAAAAAAAAAAAAGAAGGTTGGAGGGAATGGTTCAAGCCAATGTGGATGTAAAATAAGGTGCGAAATGAGGATTTAAGTCCCCGTGGATCTGTCACGACACCCTTTCATAATGCAGGCAAAGGGACCGGGGGAGGGGTGTCTGGGACGCCCGTGGCCCTCAGGGGCTCACAGGTACAGTGACGGCTATCTATGTGCGCTGGCTCTGCTCCAGTTCCGGGATAAATCTATGAGAGCTTCGGAATCTAGTTCATCTCCAATGAATGTAGCTAATGCACAGCACTTATTTAAAGAAGGCAAATTAAAGTCACCCAAATCGGAAGCAGCAAAGCAAGTTTTTCTATTGACTGGGAAAGCTTCCGGCAAGTTGAAGAGCATGGAATATGGACCATGAAGGGCTAAGTCACACTGCTCCCCCGCTCCCCCCTCCCCGGATCTCTTACTTATTTCTGTACCCAAATTTCACTGGGGTAACAACAGTACCTCCTTCATTAGGTTGCTCTACCTTAGAGAGTCCAAGTCTTTGTAAGGCTCAGAACACTGTCTGCTTGGCACATGGTAACCCCCGTATTCAGCAGACCAAAAGGTTTTATTTTGTCATATTGGAATTAAAAGAGATTATAAAATGTAAAATGCCATTTAAAAAATGAATCTTGGGGCACCTTGGTGGTTCAGTCAGTTAAGCATCCGAACCTCAGTTCAGGTCATGATCTGACGGTTCATGGGTTCAAGCCTGGCATCGGGCTCTGTGCTGGCAGCTCAGAGGCTGGAGCCTGCTTCGGATTCTGTGTCTCCCTCTCTCTCTGTTCCTCCCAGGTTCGCATCCTGTCTCTCCCACTCTCAAAAATAATAAATATTAATTTTTTTAAAATGAATCTTTGCAGAGTTTTGCTTTCCCTGTAATAACGGTTTTATGCTGTCGGCATAGAGTCGACATCACAACAATCTAGGCTTTTTAGTTAGCAGCCTTTGAAATTACATCTGTAGTAACAGTTCCAACCACATGTTGAAAAAGGAAAAGTGAAAACCACCACCTTGTTGGAATGACATTTCCAAAGGCTCCATCACCACCATGGCGGTTACCAGTAAAACGGATGCTGGACTAGTACAAACTCACAGGTTCAGAGGGAATCCAGACTAAGAGAGCTTTGCCTCCCTGATTGAAGCTTGTTATTTTCAACCATAAAAGGACATTATAAGATGCAAAGATGCCACACATATCTGCAATCCTAACTGGGCCCTACTGAGGAACAGTGTTGCTTTACAAAGCCTTGGAAGGGAGATAAATGAAGCTATAGTTTAGATAGATAGCCTGGGCTATGTAAACTTGCCCTTCAGGACACTGAGGCCGCCATCCCAGGAGGAGTGTGGGGTCAAAGCTATCACCAAATATACGGCCTTCTGTTACATGTACCAGCATAGACCTATTTATGTGGATCTTGAATTTGGTGGCTTCAAAACTCATTTATCAAGAGAAAATGAGAGGGCTTATCACACATGCCATACCTTCTTCCAGAAAGAGCTAAAGGCAATGTGTAATATTCAGTCAAGCATTGATGGATTATCCAGGTAGGGGGTGCATGGCTTTATGCACCAACTTATTTGTATATTCTATTGGATGAAGTCAACCTCGTTGGCTTCTTTTTTTTTTTTTAATTTTTTTTTAAAGTTTATTTTTGAGAGACGGGAGAGCACAAGTGGAGCACAAGAGACAGAGAGAGAGGGAAAGAGAGAGGATTGATCCCAAGCAGACTTCACAAGGTCAGTATGGAGCCCGATGCAGGGTTCGAACTGACAATTGTGAGGTCATGACCCGAGCTGAACCCAGAGTGGGACATTTTAACCAACTGAGCCACCCAGGCGTCCCTTCATCGGCTTCTTATATGGCTAAAATGAGCAAGCACTAAACCAATCCTCGGTTCCTAGGCAGTATCAGAACTGGACGGTCCTCAATTCAGTGGAAACATACTTAAAAGTTTACCAAAGATAACCAAAGCTGAACAGAAAGCAGGTGATTAATAGTTTACACTCAAACAGAAATTTCCACATACTCTTTGAAAAGCCACTGTCACAGCAATATTTAAATGCAATTCATAATGAGTCATGTTTAAACAGCAATATCGTTTATGTCACACTTCAGATATTCATCAGAAATTACCAACAGTGCGTGGTGCTAGAAAATAGGATGACAAACTGGAGACAGTGTGAGGAGGGAGAGAGAGGCAGGGGATGGAGCGGAAAAGGTGAGCCGAGGTCTGATAGGAAATGGCTGCGACTACCCTCTAGCACATTAGATGAGAACCTGTGGGGGCCAGGTAGGCATGGACGCCATAGAAACCCCGGACCACAGAGCGTCAAATGCTCGACACAGAGTATGAAAGGTTTCTGCACACCGTTCTGAAGCTTGACATTCATCTCCATTAACACCTAACTACACGTTTCATCAAATAAACATCAAATTATTCCCAAGATAAACATCGGTAGGTGTTAGTTGAAAGGGAAAGACAGGAGGCTCAAGCTTCTTCAGTTACTTTGAAGTTTTATTTTGGCTTCCATAAAAACTTGGGACAGCCAGCTATGTAAATTGAGTTGGTTGAAAACCAAGAGTGACCACTCTTCCTGTATAAGAAGGTTGGACCACGGAGAAGAACCACATGAATGTTAAGATTTTATGGAGAAGGAAATGTCTGATGCTGTTATTTAAAAAAACAAAAACAAAAACACAACGATTTCAATAAAGGAAAAAAAAAGAAAGGCACCTAGACAATACAATAGGTGTAATCACAAAAAATTTCAAGACACCAACAAAATAAAGTGTCAGTGGGAGTGCCAAGCTGCAAAGACAATTACCCCCCACAAATAAGCATTAATGTAACTAAACAGGCTCTTCTCACACACACAGTGTGTTGTGCACGGGTTTGGAGACACATGTCTGACTTTAGAAAGTAACAACGGTGGACACCTAGCAAGAGTTAAGTGACAGAATCCTCACTGAAATACGTCCTTTCCACAGGTCCACACCTGTCACGTCTGCAAGTTTAGCCACTGGCTTCGGCCGTTTTCCTTCTCCAAAATGAAAACTATCCAAGTCACCAACGTTAAGACCTCTAGTTTTAATTCAGAAAAGCATTCTAGATGAGCTCACGGAAGGTTCTTGGTGTCCATAATCAGACAGCCTTATCAGTCTTTGTTACAACACTTCCAATGCAGAATTCTTGGGTGTTTACTGCAGTGCGGGGCTGGAAGATTCCATGAACAACCTTCCAAGGTACACAGAAAAACTCCAGCTTTTGAAAATTTCAGGGGAATTACACAGTAACAGGGCAGCTTTTTTGATTCACGGAATTATGATTTCTTTATATCAAGATGGTGTGTTAAGAATTTTTCTTAAAATGTGGAGCTAATTAAAAGTATGCATTACTCACCACATTTGAACTCAACTTTTACGTATCAGAGTCTATGAAAACTTAATATAAATCTTTAATTCCTGTTATTAAAATATTTGGGTTTTTTTTTCTAAACAATGACTTGAAAACTAAACTCATAAGATAGAATCTATTTTGGAGTATATTTAGCAGTCATTTAACTAGTTAGGACAGATCATCAACACAAGAAACACTTTAATTCTCATTTATCAGCCAGGAAACTAGTTCTCTGAATAATTTGTCCAAGATCCCCACCAACATACACACTGGTTTAACACATGTAATACTAAGTCATTTTTGCTTTTCTTCCCCAAGGCAGAATAATCTCGAGGATTAATACAGTGATGGAGGAATTGTTCTGGACCACCTACTGCCTGAAGCTCTAGGAAAACCACAAGTGAGCAGACAGGTCTTCCACATCCTGTGAACTTGAGAAATAATTTGTCAATCAGTCATTAGAGATTATAGGTAGTAAAAATCAGACCAGAAGTTAAGGTTCGAAGAATGATAAGAGATTGGTTACCAACCTTGCCCTATGTTTGTTGAGATATAATTTTTTTTTAATCATGTTCAAGAGTTTCAGCTACTTCTGTAAACTATTTGCAACTTAGGAGTCAAGAGAAAGCAACACATTAGGGCAAAAGGGCCTGCATATGGAGGGAAATATAACTTCTATAACAAAACATTAATGGAAAAATGATCTGGTATGAACAACATTGCAAATTTACCCAATCCAAGAAGAAACTCTGGAATTAACATTTTCCAAAGCAGATTTTATCAAAATAAAAGCTTTTCTTTGTGCAGAGATACCCCTTTTTATCGTATGCCATGTGTAATTTCAGAGTCATTTTCCATGTGCAACCCACGCCCCCCCCTCCAGCCCCCAATTTGTGGTGAAGGATAAATAACCCTTATACTCTGGATTCAAAAAGTTAGCATCCCTAGAATAAAGATTTGATGGGTCCTACAAACAAACCATTGTGAGGTTTTCGTAGAATCTTGAACTTCGGGGCAAGAGCAATTCTTCCCTCTTTCTCTCAAGCAGAGTGTCCTGTCCAGTGGGAGAATCCTGTCCAGTGAGCCTGGCAGGAGAGACCACCAGCTGAGGACTTTGCCCCAAAAGGTCCTTCAGTTACCATGTGCTAGAGATATAAAGTGTATTCTTCCTGTGTTTTAAGAACTATTTTTGAAAGGCTTTTCCTTCCTCTAATCCTTAAAGCACTTTGTTTTTGATGGAAATGCAAGATATCTAAATGTCTTCTCTATCTGGTAATTAAGACCTTTAAATGAATTCAATCCCAAATTCCATATTCTCAAAACTGATATTCACACAAAACTCTTTAAATAGTAACCAACTGAACCTGCATATCTCACATGGTGTAGTCAAGTGAAGGAGGTGGGTCAACTGACATACAGTAGAACAGAGAAAGGACAGAGTAATGATTGAGGAGCGCCTGGGTGGCTCAGTCGGTTAAGCATCTGACTCTTGATTTCGGCTCAAGTCATGATCCCAGGGTTCATGGGTTCAAGCCACGTGTTGGGCTGTGCTGACAGCACAGAGCTTGTTTGGGATTCTCATTCTCTCTTTCTCTCTCTCTCAAAATAAATGCTTAAAAAAAAGAAGAAGAAGTAATGATTCATCCCCGTAGTTAATTTAATGGCTATCTTCTGGCTGGTTTCTCTTCCCCACATCTACAGACCAACACTTGTCTCACTATAATTACTGGTGTGCCTGTTTGCCTTCACCAACTGTGAGCTCCTTAAAGGAAGGAAACCGGTCTTTGCATCTCCCAGTTCATCCAATAAACAAACATTAATTCTGCAGTAGTTTAATGTGGTTTGCACTTTCCCACGTTGAATTTAGCAGAGCAGAAAAATCCCACATTGGTTGCTCTTTTGGACTGCCTTTAAAAAGCTTGGCCTTGCCACTGATCTTTAAATAAAGGATAAATTCAGGGTGCCTGGGTGGCTCAGTCAGTTGAGCGTCTGGCTTCGGCTCAGCTCATGGTCTCGCGGTTTGTGAGTTCGAGCCCTATGCTGGGTTCTGTGCCTGGCACCTGCTGTGGATTCTGTGTCTCCCTCTCCCCTTTCCCCTCCCCCACTCATGCTGTCTCTCCTTCAAAAATAAACATTAAAAAAATTTTTAAATAAAGGATAAATTCATCACAAAAGCAATAACTATCTTTTAACTGCATAACTTTTATTTTTTTCACTTATGGCTGCAAATCTGTGAGGTTACATCATGTGTATCTGCCCCAGTTAACATATTTATAAAACAGAAATAGAATAATCTGCACAACTGAAGAGGGGGAGGTGAAGTATGTACCCACAAGGGCAGAAGACTGAGGACCACATGAATGTTCCCTGGAGTTCAAAGACTTGACGGAATCTAAACATCCACAGCAATATGGCTTGGACTTCCTTAACGCAAGTCACATCAGACGGTTTCAGGAAAAATAAAGGATGAAAAATATCATCTAGTAAACTGCTCGGAAATACACATCAAAAGACGTGTCAGTCATCCAGTCTGTGCCATAAATTCTTGCCCCACCATTGATACCATGTCATTCCAGCTAATTACATATTCCAAGGACAGAACCTGCAACCTGGCCAGGGCCTCCAAGGGGACCCTGAAGTTAGGGAGACCGAACAGAGCATCAGATAAAAAAGTACCTGCAAAGAGTTACCACTGCTCTTTCTAGTCTGCGAACCAATTTAATTCAAACTGGCTTGACCCCATGGATTAGGCGACCTAGAGCTGTCCTCTCCCTTCTCCTGATGGCTGGCTTCTTTAGATGGACATGGAATGCCATTCTGTACTGGAGGGGGGTGGGAAGGTTAGAGGGAGCAGCTCACAGCTGCAGAAAATGGCCATTGGCTGATCCATAAACCGAATATATTTAAAATGAGACCATTTTCGGGGCATCTGGGTGGCTCAGGTGGTTAAGCATCTGACTCTTGTTTTCAGCTCAGGTCATGATCTCATGGTGATGGGATCCAGTCTTGCATCAGGCTCCACAGTGAGCATGGAGCCTGCTTATAATTCTCTCTCTCTCTCTCTCTCTCTCTCTCTCTCTCTCTCTCTGTCTCCCTTCCACCCTCCCCATCCACTGCACACACACACACAGAGTTCTCTCTTGCTCTCTCAAAAACAAAAGTTTAAAATGAGACATTGTAAGATGAAGTACTGATCTAACAGAGTAAGTAGCAAGTGGTCAGCGTATAAATCATGTGCCTGATAGTCTCCTACGCCGACTCAGCTCGCAAATGGAGACAGCAGACTAATCAGCTCAACTAGTACCACACTTTTAATATGTTAAAGAGAAACCTATTACAATAAAAATTTTGCGAATAAAACATCAATATCTAGGAACATTTTAAAATGAGTAAATTATATTGTCAGATAGTTTCCTGAAACCCTGCATTATTACTTCCTAAATACAGTTTGCTTTGGAAATCCATTTTGTGTCGATATAAAAACCTATAAACATTTGTTTTAATTTAGTAAGAATTCCATCAAGAAGATTCAGTTCTAGGAAGCTAGACAGATCTGTGGGAGATCTCAGAGTTGATGTGAGTGTTTTTAACTCTCTAACCATCTTAGTTCAAAGTAAAACATGAAGCTCAGAGAGGAGACAATGACAGTTGAACGCTGGCCATTAAGGAGTGTATGAAATGGGGAGGGGGAAGGAGAAAATCACAAATGTTGTCTTAATTGTGTACCCCACCCCCTAAAGGAAACCCTATGATGTTTTCTAAAGCACCTTTGCCAGTTGGTTCCTGGATGTGAAGGTAAAATAAATTAGCATTCCGATATACGCCTTGCCTTATTGTACCGAATAATGCCAAATGGCCATGAAACATGCGCTTCTGTGCCTCCAGCCCCTTACTGGACCACAGGTTCTGAACAGAAACACATTCAATGATGAATGAAGCAAGGGCCCGGCTTGGAGGAATGCACACGTTACAATAAGTGGTTACAGCACAGAACCAGGGCTACGCTCATTTTATTTGTTATCATTAACTACCATGTAAAGATTTAAGACCACGTGCTCATCTGGGGGCCTAACATGCCCAATTTCACAAAAGCTGTTACAAACCTGGATCAGACAAGCTGTGCAATAATGATTGATCCATGGCAAACCCATGATATTCGGTAACTTGGAGGAAGGGATGAAGAATGTACCATAAATCAGCCCCAGCTTTCACTTGCTGTGGTTTATTTCTGAGAAGATTCCATAACATAATACTATTTGTTTCCCACAAATAACACAGTTTCATTCTTCCTTGGATATTCCACCTAGGGAGGAAACTTAGATGCATAAGCCATTAGTACTAATTATTCCTAATGTCTCAGGGCTTTAGAACAATTACTACTAAAGTTACTGCCTGGAAACAGAATAATTACACTAACTGGAGTTCATCAGATATTCATCTTCATAGTAAGCACAACCGATGATGGGAAATTTACAGTGTCCATAAATGGAAGTCATTTCTACTACCAAAGGTGACTTTCAGAAGACATGTGCCCTCCATGAATATAAGGTACGGTAGGCAACCCTGTACACTGCACAAATGTGGAGGGCTTGGGATGTAGAACAACTGTTATGGGTCAACAAAACCAATACGGTCCTGCCTTCTGGTCTCTTCATCGAGAGGGGTGGAAATATTCAATAATCACAGTAGTTTTGATAAATGCAGAAACAAAAATGTGAAGGGCTACAAGGTATGGGATGGGCAGGAAAGGCATCTCTGGGAAAGTGGTAACTAAAGGAAGAGTGCTTGGGCAGTGGGAGAAAGAATATTCCAGGCAGAAAGAACAGCAGGCAGGGGCCCGCACACAGCACTAAGAGAACTGAAAGGCCGGCCATGTGGTTAGAGGCAGAAGGTGGATGAGAGAGCACGAAGGAGTGAAGGAGTTTAAAGAGGAATCTAGTGCAGGAACTTGCAGATCATCAGGGATTCTTGTATTTTATTGTAGGTGGACAAGAAAGTCATGATCAAAATCTTAGGCAGAGGGATGTCATACTCAGATATACAAGAGTATTAGGGCAGTAATCAAGGAG
Source organism: Crocuta crocuta (assembly GCF_008692635.1). Taxonomy (NCBI): domain Eukaryota; kingdom Metazoa; phylum Chordata; class Mammalia; order Carnivora; family Hyaenidae; genus Crocuta; species Crocuta crocuta. The sequence goes on from NW_027527624.1 coordinate 2,296,629, forward strand.
GGCGATAGAAGCTTCTACGAGGTTCATGGATTAGAGGGCGATGAACACACTGAGAGATAATGACAAAGTACACCAGTCACCAGAAAGAGCCCAGTTTTCTAGAATGAGTGGGAAACGGTGCTATTGACCAAGAAAGTGAGCTTCTAAATGCGAACCATGGATATTAGCTTGAAAATAGATGTTGCATAAATTAAAGAGTTAAAATTAAAACTTCTTTTACTTGCAGCTCATTTTATACAGAAAGTATTTTACCACTTATCATCCTTTATAAAAAATATTACATAGTACCAACTTCCAATTATTTTAGGACCTGTGGTTCATCTGGTGTAGTACAATCGAATTGTTATATCCAATTCTGTGGGGGATTAATGAGGTGATATTTTTATTGAGGTCGTTCACGCAACATGACGTGACCGGAAAGTTGAAACTGAAAAGGCAGCTTTCCGTACTTGATAGGACACCCTCAAAAGTTGCAAAATTGCTATTTTAGAAAAGAAAGAGTCTCTCAAGTGTTAAGCATACACATATGCCCACATCCACATTTGTTGAGAATGTCCCTCAAAAAAATCCCTGAAGTATCACTACTTGTTTTATTGCTTGGAAAGACCCCAAAATGTATTAGCCTTGATGTCTGCAGTCATCAAAGACATCATATGATTCCTGACTTGTACTTTCCACTCCCCAGTATCCCACTATATGGTCAACTTTCCAGCAAAACTCTAACGGCCCCTCCCACACTTGCCTTTGTGAAAACTCCCCATCTTCTGACGTCTCCATCCATGAAGACCTGCCCCACGGTGATACTGCGAGTGGTGAATCCTTACCAATAAGCCTGATGCTGGCGGAGGATTTTCAACTAGCCTATGCATCTGGTCAACTCTTTCATCTAGAATAAGGTCTTTGACATTGCCACTATTGGTAGATTTGAGAGAGAGAGAAAGAGAATCCCAAACCGACTCCATGCTCAGCCCAGAGCCTTTACACGGGGCTCCATCTCACAGTGCTGGGATCATGACCTGAGCCAAAATCGAGAGAGGGATGCTCAACTGACTGAGCCACCCAGTACCGGTAGATTTTGAGGACTTTCCCAAAATAATTCCATCTTCATTTACTAGCTAGTCTTTACACCATGCTCACAAAGTAAACCTTTCTCTCACTGCCTTTGTTCACTATCTTGTAACATTAGGGTATGTGGATACCCAAACAGGAAAGCCTTCAGGCAGAGGGAAAGAAACAGAATACAACGCTAGAATGAAAACCAGGCTTCACCACATACTGATGTTATTGGTTGGCGGCAACTGCCTAGAGACTGTGGTGAGGAGGATTCCGAGGCCTCTTGTACCCATGTCCGTCATGAATGCAAGAGGGACCAACCACTACCTTGCACACACCCTTGTCATCCCCAGTCTCCATACCAGTCTTGACCTTTTCAACAGCGATGGGAACCTTGGGGAAATTCACTTCTCTGCATCTCATGTCAAATGGAGGCACTTACGTTTGCCCCACATGGGTTGGTGAGGACCAAGCCAGCGGCTCACGTACTGTTCATTCTCTCCACTCTCTCCCTGAGGGCAGGGACAAGCGAAAACCCTTTTCGCACGGGATTCCCGAATGTTCCTCACTATAAACCGCCTCTCCTAATATCAAGCATGAGTTGTTAGGGGTTGAGTTATGTTCCCACAAAATTCACACGTTGCAGCCCTAGCCTCCAGTACCTGAAAAGGTGACTGTACTTAGAGACTGGGCCTTGAAAGGGGTCATTACATTAAAAGGAGGCCATTAGGATGGATCTTGTGCTTACAGATTAGGAAGAGACACCAGGGATGGACGTGTGCACGCAGATGACGACCCAGCAAGAAGGTGGCCATCCTCAAGCCAAGGAGAGACTACAGAAGAAACCAAACATGTCAACACCTTGGTCTCATACTTTTAGCCTCCATAACGATGAGAAAATCAATTTCTGTTGTTGAAGCCATGTAGTCTGCAGTATTGCGTAATGGTGGCCAGAGCACACAGAGAGAGGAACAGAGCATTGGTGTCTTCTACGACTTCTATTACTACATGTTTGTTTCCCCACCTGTCCTGACCTTTCCCTTCCTCCTCTCATGAGCTATTCCCCTCCCCCCAACGCTAGGAGGGAGCAGCAAGGCTCAAAGACAAGAGGTCGTTGACTGCTGACTTACAAAGTAGTTGTGCTTACATTCTGTACTGACCAGAAACCCCACCCACACAAGGGGAATCCAGACACTCCTAGAAACATAAAGGAGTGGTGTTCCCCTCTCCCCAACCTGAAACATGGCTACAAAATGACCGTACGAAAGCTCCAAGTACAGCCATTTCCTCCTTTTTAGAAGCATTTTACAGACCTCAATATTTAACAAGTTAATACTACTGCTCACAAATGCCATCCCCACCCTCTCAAGATTGGACTGTTTAATTAGGTAGAGAGATAGTTCAATATGTTCTCAGAATCAGATTTAAATGGAAATGCCAACTGAGCCTCGCACTAACCACAGTGCATTCTGGTGTTCTAAAACGTTTGTGTAAGCAGCTAGATAATTTCTCTGCCAGGTAAACTATGCAAACAATTGCTAACATGCCAGGGCTTGCTGGGTGTGCCACGCTAACACGCAGCTTATGTTAACACTGTCTAAATGCCCTAAGGGTTTGGGTTGGGTTGGGTTTTGCGGATCTGTCTCCCCCAGGTTACACCCTCTTCCAATAGGAATCATGCCCAACTCAAAACTGGCTTGAGATTTTCCCCCTCCCCTTAGAAAGGGCAGTAACATTTTTTGCAGTAGTACATCATTCTGGACTCCTATGCCCTTTATCTGAGATTCTTGGTTACCTCACTATAGAAAGCAGAGACAACAGATCCTCCTTTGGTAGAAAGCCCAGCCAATGGGGATCGATAGAGGCCAGGGACCTGCAAGCACCAGCCCTTGGACTGAGGGCAAGTTAAAGGGGGAGCATGAGCATATTTGTCCTAATTTGCCAACTGCTCTCTGGAACCATCTGGATGGAAGCAAGGATACAGTCAAAGACTGTGTTACTATTCACAGCACTGAAGTTCAAAGTGCAACACAGTGATACTTTGTAAGAGGGAAGGGCTAATTAATGGGATTGGTCGGGTGAGGGAGGGGGGCAACGTGAAGCCATTGACATTTAAGATTCACTGTATAAAAATCACTTTTTGTTACATTCCCTCAACTCAGAGTTAGTAGAAAGTCAAATGTAATATCTTAGAAGTAGTAAAGGGAAATCTTTTCCCCCAGAGTTTATTCCACTTAAAAGTACCACTGAGTTTTCCCACTGAGTTTATGCCACTTAAAGCTACCACTCTTACCTGAGTGAAATCATGGGTTATAATTCCACCGTATAGTTACTTCTCTCTGCTTGGTGGCCAGCTGGGGTCTCCTAAGATNAGGAGACTTTAGTACAGATGAAATCAAACCCAAGCTCTCTACACGGTGGAAACAAAACTAGTTAGAATTGAAAGGGGGGAAGGGATGGAGTGAGCCATGAATGTTTTTGTCTCTTGCACCAAGAGACCTTCAATGAATCTTTTCCTTCATTAGTCAACCACTGGATTGGATGAGGGAGAAGAGGAACGTTCAGATGTGAGTCACATGAAGAAACACATACCTGGGAAACGATTACCAATCTTGTATTAACCACCTTGTGGAGAATATTGCTACAAACACCTGTTACTATTTGTCTGAAAACCAAACACTGGAAATTCTAGAATCAGGTTTCCAAAGTCCAGTTGGGTGAGCCCTGAGAATTCAAGTCTTGAGGTCTCAACAAAAGATCACCAGGGCTACTGAGGAAACCCTGGGTGCTACAATAAGCCTCCAGTCAACGGGGTGCTATTCACTGAGGCTAGGGGATCATGAGAAGCCCCGGGAGCTATTGTCACCACCAACTGTTGAGATTCTTTCTTTATTCCTTAGGAAAATGAGTCATTCAGAGATTTCAGACCACCTTACTTAGCCATATCAATGTCTTTAGTAAATACCGGAGTGGTCACGTAACCTTATCCTACCTTCCTGATGAAATCAGTGCAGGATAAAGGAGGAAAGAAAGATCTCCCATCTTCCCACCTATAGATCGTGGATTTCTCTAGATTTTTCCTTTTCCATAGTCCTCTCAAATATGCCTGAGACAAATACAGATGCTGTCATTCTGTACTGAAACAGCTGAGAACAGAGGTAAAGGTCAAAGACAGCAAATATTCCTCCAGCCCCAACTGTTTTTTGAAGACAAGCTCAGAGAAGCTTAAGACAGTACTCTACAAGACCGAAGAAGACGTTTCGTCTAAATATCCTTAAGAAATAGTGATGTTCTTACAGTTACTACTTGGTGGCTGTGGCTTTCTTTTTTGATACATTATTTCCCCAATTAGATCTTGTTACTATTTAACTTGGCTATTGTATTAGTCTATGTGGTAATGGTGTTTTGAATAGCTGTCAACAGGTAATAATATGGGTCTGTTCAAAATCGCTTTGCCAAGCAATACAGGAAACTTGTAATTTAGAAAGCTCAACCAGCAAAGGCTGTTCTCTACCATCGGTTTCTTCATAAACTCAAAAAAGAAATTTGGATTTGGATTTATTTAGGAATATATGTCTGACCTCAGAACTGTGATCATCAAAAGCATTCTAAAAACCGTGAAGTCACTTATTTATTGCAACCTTCCTTGGAAAAATACAAATTCATCAAGCTTATTCTCCACTTATTGAAGTGTCTAAATAGATCATTAGAAATATGACCTTGAACTTATATCATCAAAACTAAAGTTACTGGTTTCTCCAAGTGCAAATGCACATACACCATTTACATTGCTAAACGAAGTCTGGAATCTTTACAAAGTGTTTTAACAACTTCAGTACTGAACTAAATTCCATGTTTAATGGCTACTTCAGAAACTGGCTGCTCTTTTAAATCCTCTAAATCGGCCCAGAGACTGTTAATGGTGATTCTAAAGAAAAAAAAAAAGATGAAACCTCCCGTTTTGGGCAGCTCTCCAATCAAGAAGCCAGATAACACTGGCGATCGGCACACCGGCTGCTGTCCATGCCGTCTCCACAGCACTGCACACGGATGTTTCCAAGAGACTCTCGAGGGACTATGTTCAGTGCACAGTGCTGGACCGGTCCCCTCACTCTACAGCCCCCACATTAGTCTACAGCCAACCGGCTTTCTTTTTCAAAGAAAAGAAAATGCCCCCAGCCCTGCAGCAGGCCTCGTTTTAGGAGGAAAACACAGGTACAACACCCAAATTTCATTGTATGAATAGTTATTTTAATGCATGCCACAAACGCTTTGCCACATGAAGGAAGTCACGTCCCACAATGCAAGAAGAAAAGAGACAGAAGTTGTGGAGCAAAGATGGCCTGTAGATAAAGCAGGTAGCAACTGCAGACAAGGGGCTCAAGTGGTCTGTCAAAGGCAGAGGAGGCTCTTTCTGCAGAGGAGGGGAGAGACCTACGGATCAGGAGGACATTTTCAAAAAAAAATGGTACCAGGTTAAATAAAAGAATGGCAAGAATTTAAGTTGCAGACATTGAGCAAGAGTTTGACTCAATTCCACAGAAGGGAGAGGAAGCAGGAGTGAGGCTTTATTGGGAAATAACCTGGCTTTCCACTGGGCCACTAACCAGCTCATGGGACCCTGAGTAAGCCCCTGACTTTTCTAAGATCCTCTCGAGTTCCAAAATACGTGTTTTTGGTCATGAGCTTTCAAACCTTCTGTGGGAATGACACAAGTTATTTACAGAAGACTGAGGTTGTGGTTAGGGCAGTATTTAAAAGCAGCCACCAATTTTCTGTAAATGAATCCTGTGTGGAGGCAGAATGAAAACGGGTTAACAAAGTTAGGACTCTAGGACTCAGTTTGTCTCTAATCAGGCAACCAACAACATAGCACGAAGGGGGGTGAGTAGTATCTCTGATTAGTATCACGAAGGCAGAATTACAGGTAAGGCAACTGACTGATTACTTCCACTTGAGAAGTGCAATGAGGAAAGCGAAGGGGCCAACCAAAGCCACATTCATTTAGAGTCCTCATTAGGCTCAGTTGCCATCCCCCTCCCCCTTTAAAGGGATGACTTGAGGATATTAGCCCATAGTCCCTAACATAAGAAGCACTTCTAATCTATAGATCATGTAATGTATTTACGGATTAAAATATGGATTCCACATTGTATCTCTTCCATGATAATAATTTTTCATTGAAGAACTTGGCACAACTCTCCTGTAAATGAATAGTGAAGATGTTAATATGTTAAAAGGTTATCCATTTTGTCCCATGTCCATTGGATAGAAGATAAAGTGGCCAAGGCTTATGGAAAATACAGTGTGGCACCGGACAGCAAAATGGGGCCATCAGACATGAATTTGAATTATAGGACTTCCTATTAGCTCTACAATATGTATTTTTTAATGTTTATTTTTGAGAGAGAGAGAGCATGAGCTGGAGACAGAGGACTGGAAGCAGCTCCGCACAGACAGCAGAGAGCCCCATGCAGGGCTTGAACTCATGAACCGTGAGATCATGACCTGAGCCGAAACTGGATGCTCATCCGACTAAGCCACCCAGGTGTCCCTGCTGTATGATCTTACATGTATTATTTAACACCCCATTTTTCATTTATTCATAAGCAAAATGAATCCTACAATTTGTTTGAGGGGATAAAACTCAATTAGACCATATGATATACAAGAAATACAAATGTCCAATCTCATCCTGTAACCTCTCCAGATTAAAACAAATCAAAACACACGTTCACAGAGACAACTCTTTAAAAGCTACAACATCCATATCCAAAACCTCTTGATAAAGTAAAATATAATTTCCCTCCTAAAACCATAAGATTCAAAACACTGTTTTTTAAAAAAAGCTATTTAGAAAAGGATTTAACTAAAATGGAAATGACCCTACCTCCGCCCAACAGCAAAATTCCTGTCTCCAGAAGGTAAATTACAAATTACTTGGGCAGATCCTTGAATTAAACGCCTGTCAAGTTCAAACTGATTCCAGGATCCATCAACCCCAAATATCTGAAACTCCAAAGAACTTCCTTTTTGTTTTTAAGCAGCCAGCTTGGCTAAGGTGTCCATCGGGATAATTACTTAATTTGGTCAACAGGTGACAAGAGCTTTACAGTCCTGAATAGTCGAAGCTTCAGTGTTACTGCTGGCAATGGGGTAGTGGGGATGTGGTTAAGTGAATACCTTAGAATTCTAAATATCAGAGACTGGTTTCTATCAACCTTAGTACTAATGATTAAGACACTCCTTCCCAAAGCAAATGAATGCATCTGGATTCAGGACACAACAAAGCCACGTGCTTTCAGGAATCTGAATGAATTATGTCTAGTCTCCAGGTCATAGTTTTGCCCTGATCTGAACATATCAAAACAGTAAGCCTTTCTCTGAAGGTCTCTGAAATCCCAAGGACTTTCACGGTTGTTGTTTTCCATTTTAATACCAGTTATGGCAGCTAGGGTCATACTGACTTACCCACTCTGGACTTTTGAAACTAGCCCCAAGTTCCTGGCAACATATTCAAGGTATCATAGCTGCACCTGGAAGATTTTTCTAAACCACCTATTTCTGTGTTCTACCTATTTTGCATGCTTTGAAACAAGCATGTGAGTAGCTATAGACACAGAGCATGAAGTAAAGAAAGCTGGCTCTTTGACCACTTTATTGGTGAATGTGCTTTACAAAGATTTGCAGAAGCACCTGCAGGCTCAGTTGGTTAAGTACCCGACTCTGGACTTCGGCTCAGGTCATCATCTCACTGTTCCTGAGTTCGAGCCACACGTGGGACTGTGCAACGACAGCCTGCTTGGGATTCGCTTTCTCTCTCTCTCTCCCTCTGCCCTCCTCCCCCACTTATGCTATCTCTCTAAATAAATAAATCAAACTTAAAAAAAAAAAAATGCAGAATATGTGAGGCTGTGTTCTAAGTGTCTGACAATTTCACTTAATTCTCACAAAAACTCTAGATTGTAATCTCCATTTGAGATGACGACTGAGGCACAGAGATGCTGAACAATTTGCCAAAGGCCACACAGTTCGCAAACGGTTGAGAAAAGATTATTAATCCAGTGAATCTGGCCCCAAAGTCCAATTCTACCACACCTAGCCCTCCAAATCATGCTTTTCTAAATATCATAGTCCATACACAAGGTACAAACAATGGCTTACATCTATTCATTTCAAAGAGAAGTTTAAAAAACAAACTCATGAAACATAGTCCTTTCTAAAATGAAGGGGGGAAAGTCAATTTAAAAACAGGTTCCCAAAGTGTTTAAGTGATAAGGAGGAAATATTACGTAAATGCTTTGCCTTCCCCACTAGAGGCCATTTTTCTTTATTATCTTGAGATGTTTCCTTATGCCTGGGCCCCTGTCGTGCTTGCAGATGGTTTCTATTTCTAAATCTCTAAAGCTTTCAGGAATTTATTCCTAGACTTTGAAACCTGCTCACTCGCAAACCTCCCCTCACCCATGGCCTTGGCGAGTCAAAATACTCTCTACTGCCTTTGGAAAGCCTGATTTTTAAAGTTATTTAAGCTCTCAGGTTACAGAAGAGGGAAAACGCAGTATAGGAGCCTCGCTGTGTCCCTGTCATCCGACTTCCCAAGAGAAAGAGAGACTGTGGTTTAATCAGTGTTGTTAAGGAAGGCTTGTGTCTTCTCAGATCTACAATTTAACCGTCTCCTGATAAGAATTTGATTCTATATGGTCATCGTTTACTCTTGATTAGGGTTCACGGGATGATTTTCTCATACCACACTTACCTAGATGTCTCTTTAAGTGGTGAGGGGATGGCATTTGGGAAAAACCTTCCTTTGGCTGGCCGGCAGCTTCAGTGGACTTAGAACTACCCACGTATTTACTCAAAAGAATTTAAATGCCATCTCTTGAACTATATAAGCGGCCATGGGAAATCCAATGATGGTGGCCACCCTGGCTTCATTCAATCCACTTTGGGACAAATTCACAGCATCTCATTAAATCCCAAATAAGTACATGTATGAAGACACTAGTTAGGAATTGATTCTTGAGCAACTCTGAAATTGAAATTGAAATTTCTAATTTCTACCTGAATAGACTGAACCCCTCAGGTCTTGACTAATCAGCATGGAACAAAAATACAGCTCAATATACAGAAATTAATTAAGTGATGTCAATCACATGGCCTGTGTTGGAAATGCAGACTGAGAGGTCAGGAAGCCTCTGAGAGCCAGCCACCCACTGAGCATTTCCTCTTAAAAAAAAAAAAAAAAAAAAATCTGACTAGTCACAACCTCAAAGCTATCTCCTGCCTATTTATCCACCATAATTAAGCCAAAGAATAAAGTTCACATTGCATTGACTTATCTCAAGTCTTAAGAATTGGAATAAATGGAAAGGACTTGGTGAGTCGAGGAAACTTGATGAAATGAGAGCTTCTGCACCCATTTCCCCAAGGCCTTCAACCTGTCTATATACTCAGTTTTCCCTTAGCAGTTACCTGGCTTCCAGTTCACCAGCTAAAATGATCATTAAGAAGATGTTAACCTTTTGATAAAGAAGTTGTAAGATGAGTAGGTAAAACTCCGTGGCAGAAAGAGGAGGGCCAAGCAAATCAGGGCATTTCTTTCAACAGACTCAGACACCAAAAGCAATTGCTTCTGACACACCACAGTTAACAGGCCTTTTGGGGATATTTTTCAAAGCCACATTTTACGAGACATCGGAAAAAGAAGACAGAACAAGTTTATAAATCCTTTATTTAGTAAGCATTGTTTATTACCGGTGTTAAAGTTCACTAGTGCTTCATGTGAGTTTTTAAGCCTATAAATGAACATCTTAATTTAAGATGTTCAATGCAACCCATTTGTTTTACACTCCTAGACACTGGAAATGGGCTTCTTTGGACACTAGTGAGGGCCCCCCCCTTTTGCATACATACTAGAACGACCAAAAATGGATCATTTTCCAAACATCAGCATGAAGCACTATAAAATAATAGTCTATACCAACTAGTTTAGTTTCATATCATTAATAAGATTTTATCTTATAGCATGTGTATGTATATATACACACGTGTATATACGTGTGTGTGTATACACACATGGGTATACGAAGGACGTCTGAATTGCTTTTTAAAAATTAGGTTTGGATTTTGCAAGTTGTTGCAAAACGACAGTGAATAACACAGACATCCATTTTACAGCGACCAAATCTCCCCCAAACGTAAGTCTTTCATACTGTACTTATCTTGACCGTGGAATGAAAATGGTTTTCAAATTGTTCTTACTGGGATATTTGAAAACTAAAGAGAACACATCACATCCTAGACTATAACATGGTTTGTTCTGGTAAATCCGGCAAGATTATAAAGATGCCTCCAAGGACAGAGAGCTGAAGCCCTCAGAGCTCTTCCACTGGACATTCGGGGTGACCCAGCAGAGAGAAGGCTCTCCCCAGCACGCCATAATGAAAGGATGAGCAAAGTTAAAGACAAAAATGCCACCATCTGATATGGTTATCGTTGGCGCATTTTGTCAAAAGGCCCATTTAGCCACTTTTCTCCACCTGCTAAGAACTGCCAAAAAACTAGTTGAATAAAAAGGTAACTGATTATTTTTTCAAATTCAGCTTAAAAAGGATCTCTCTTAGAAGCCCCATGACTCAGTGAATTTGGGACATATTGGTATATAGTAGCTATCAAATTCCATCTATATTCTAACTCACCTCTCCTTCAAAAAGATAACCTTCAGAAAAAAAGAAAAAGAAAAAATATGGATAGCCCTCTAAACCATAAGCCGCTCAATACTAAAGACTAGAGAGAGAGCACCAGCCAGCTACCCTATCAAGTACACGCCCTAATCCATTAAATGTGGCCAATATCAATATCCTTTTATTAAATGGAACAAAAGAGAGGACTTCCATTTTCCTGCTATTCTATCACGGTGTACTGAGAATGCTTAAACATATTCTTTTAAGCATAACGGCTATTGCAAAAATACAGTATTTAGCTATTTTATATCCATAAGTCACCTTTTTGGATGGTAGAATAAAGCAGCCCAAAAAGAAATCTAAATGGCCATAACCTGGATAATACATCATTGTTAAGAAAATCGGGACCAAAGGTTTATGTATCATGGCTTCTGTTATATTGGGGGGAAAAAAGGGTGGGAAGCATTATGAATTCAATCAACCATCTTCACCCCTGCAGCCCAGGTGGCCTTCTTCCTTCTTCCTCCCCTATCAGTGATCTGCATCTCTGTAAGGTTGGCTTTTTGGGGTCCCTAGTGAAACAATGAGGCACGAATCAAGAGAAAACATAGAGTTAGGATTCTGACAAGGTAACAACCATTTTCTCCGCCCCGGGTTTTGTAGGCCATCTTGTTCCTGAAAACGCCAAAATGTCTTAATTTCTCCCAAGGAAGGACACTAGGGGCAGATAGCCACTGACAGTGTGGAGGCCAATGTCCCTTAATCAAAGGACCAGCAGAAAAATCTGTCAAATGGTTAACTGATGCAAATCGAGGGCCATCCCCACCGCGGTGCAATATGTTACAGGCAAGAGAACAATGGACAGTACTAGAAAGGAAAAAATAGCAGTATTCGGTCATTAAGATGTTTAATCCACTGTGTGGTCTCATCACCAAGGATAATCTTTACTTTTCGTCAACTGAAATCGCTAAGAAAGCAAAAGATGAAAGATAACCTGGAAAAGAAGAAACATACACACAGAGGGGATTACAAAAAAAAAAAAAAATCTGACATTTGTGTCCAAGGATTTCACGAAACATTTAGGGCAAACGCCTTTGTTCCTCGGCTTCGGAAGGGAGTGGGTGGGTGGGTGATGGAGAGATCAGATGGGGCTGCCGGGGCCCTCCACACCCTGCTCTCCGGCGCATGCGCGAGGCCAAGACAAAGGAATAGGTAATTACAGTCCCGATTCATTCATTTTGCCCGCAGTACTGAGGCTCCGCGAGCCCTGGCTGGGATCCCGGGGCGGCTGGTCCACACCCCTGCAGCAAAACGACCACCTCCATGCTACTGCTGGATTTTAGCCCGCGAGGCAGTGTGGCCTCGCGGGAGACCGAGGTGTGTCAACGCGGTTCAGAGGTACCAAAATTGCACCCCTGAGCGCCGCGCTGATCTCAGCAGGGTGAAAATGACACGGGCACAGGCTGTCCCAGGAGTTCGTTTCAAGGCGGAAACGTCTCTGGGGAAGCAGATAAGGAGCCCAGCCGAGCGCTCGATGAATATTCATGAAAGAATGCGGTTTGTGGCCGCGCGCTGTGTGTGCGAGCGCATCCAGGGACTCCGCAATTGTTTTTTTTGATTTTTATTTTTCGGGAGTGGGGGGGGGCGGGGGCGTAGGGAGGGAGACAGGAACCCGGCGTCGGGTTTCAGCGTTGGCGCTTTCGGCAGAACCCGCCGAACCCCAAAACCTTGGCTCTGGGCCGCGGGGAAGCGCGCGCTGTCAGGCTCACGCTCTCGCGCTCGCTTCCCGGGCCGCGAGGGGGGAGGCGCCCAGGGCATCTCCGCGCCGAAGCGAAGCCTCG
>NW_027527624.1:2309221-2314120 GCF_008692635.1 Crocuta crocuta
AGAATTCAGGAGTCCCCCGGGTCGAGCAAGCCCACTCGCTGAACCAAAAGGCCACCTCCTTCCCTGGGATCACACCAGCTCCCCGCATCCCGGCTCCCCCTGCTCCCGCCCCGCCCCCACCCTCCGCTCCGCGCTGCGCCCCGCTCTCCGAGCGCTTCCTCCGGGCGGTGCGCGGCTCCGATGACAGACGCGCTCCCCGCAGCCCACAAACCGTCTCCGCGGGTCTCCGTGCGTCTCAAGGGCTTCGCGTTCACAATCCCCTCCGTAACGAGCAGCCTCCCTCCCGCGACCCACCCCCAGCCCCGTTTATCAGACTCGCCANCCGCTACCCACCCCCAACTCCGTTTATCAGACTCGCCACCCCCGCTTCTTCCCACCCCTCGGGAGGCTGAAGCCACCCACCTCGGGGGCCCCCCATCACCCCAGATCCCCCAAGCGCGACGGGAGCCTCGCGAGGGTCCCCGCGTTGGGCTCCGTNGCGCCGGGGCTGTCTGTGGGTACTTCTCTCTCCCTTCTCTCCCTCTCTGTGCCTCAGTCCTTCGGAATGGGTGGATAGGAAGCGCTCGGGCGCTCGCTCATCCCTCGGGGGCTGCGTGGAGGTGGTGAGCGCGGCCCCCCGCCACCTGCTGCCCTTCTCCGCGCCCCAGCCCCGCTGGCGCGCCACGTCCGCCGGGGATTCCGATGCCTGCACGGGCAGTGAGGCGGGGGGGTGACCTGGCGGNGAGGCCACCCCTCCAGCGCTGCCTAGAAGCGCGCAGGTCAAAGCCACGGCCAAGACGCTTGAACACCGGGCACAAAATAGCCACCAGCGTGGGGAGGCTATGCCCACCTTGCTTATCTGTTGGCAAGAAGCAAATGCAAAGCATAACAGGACCACGCTTACAACCGCAGCTCTTTCATGAGACAAAAGCCAATTGTACGTTCCTGCCACCCGCTGGGCCTTTGGAACTTTTATTTGCGGCATTTTGGCGCCCTCTGGCTGCGCTGCGATTGCTCTCGGGTCCGCCAGCATCCCGGCGAAGCGGAGCCTGGAGCCGCGGCTTCTCCTTCCGACCTGTGCGTGGACTTGGGGGGTTGGGTTGTCCTCCACAACCGAGGCGACAAAATGCAATCGTATTTTAAAAGGGAGGACGCCAAAGGCAAGCGCATCTGCATTCAACGGGGGAAAGGTAAGTCCGTTTAGCAAGGAAAAAACTTGTTAGAACGCAACTGTATTTAACTTAAGCAGGGTGTGGATGTCAACCCAATACCGTACGTTGTCGCTAGAGGCTATGCAGGGAGGTGTAGACTACCTCCATCAGGGTCCCAAAGCGGCCACCACAGATAAAACACGTGCAAGCTGGAACTGTCCGCATTTTAACCCAAGGGCGGTAAGAAAAAAGTGGCAAGTTTGTTTCTACGTGTTTTGTTTTTCATTTCCCCCCTTTTTGCCATTTAAGCGAAATAGCAAAGAAGTAACTATCGTACAAGAACGGGGGCGGGGAGGCATTACAACCAGGGGTCCCTCCAAAGCATTTTATATATTTGAACATTTATGTTCAATAATTTAATATGTTCAACCTATGTCCCTTATTCCAGAACATCCTCTATGAGGCCCTATGCGGGATTTCTCAACCACCTGTTTGAGGTGGATCATTTTTTTGTTTTGGGTGGGGGACAGGGCTGTCCTGTGTTCTATTGGATGTTTAACATCATTGCTGGCCACTACTTACTAGTTACCAGCAGTGAGTGTGCACGCGCGCACACACACACAACCCACCAACAACATATCACCGGTTGTGACATGTGATACGTGACATGTCTTCAGATGTCTCCAAATGTTCCCGGGAAAGCAAAAATCACTCCAGGCTGAACACTGCGGGGCCGTGGAATTTTAAGTCCTCTTGAGCAAGCCTCTAAGTTTTTACTTTGTCAAATCACATGAGCATTTGCAATTTTACACTCAAGACATTCACTGAATGTATTTGTTGGGACACCTGACTAGTTATTTCATTAACATTCAGTTTTTAACTCTGTGATCTTCCAGACATGTAAAGAAATCGTCTGAAAATTAGTAAATATCTGTTCCTATTATGTTTGCATGAGAAGCCTCTGAATGTTATCTTCTTTCTATTTTCTCTTTTTCCAACTTTTCCCAAAAAAGACAATGCAGAAAGTAACGTTTGTTACCGTCAGTGCTTCTAGCTAAATTTTCATGATGGAAAAAAACAAGCCGTTCAAAAGTGTAATAGAGAAAAGATCACCATAGGTTACCACCATATGGTAATAACCACAGGTTACCATAAAAATGGGATGCAAGGGGTGCCTGGGTGGCTCAGCGGGTTAAGCATCTGACTCTTGAATTAAGCTCAGGTCATGATTTCACTGTACGTGGGATGGAGCCCCAAGTCGGGCTCTGTCTTCACAAGAAGAGCCTGTTTGGGATTCTCTCTCTCTCTCTCTCTCTCTCTCCCTCCTCCACTTGTATGTGCTCTCTCTCAAAATAAATAACTAAACATTAAAAAAAAAAAAAGGCAAAGAAGTGGGAAGCAAAAGCTTACACCATGAGACTATGGGTCTCTTCAATTTTGTCTTCCATTAAATGTAGCTGTCCTCTTAAAGGATTTTTTAAAGGAATTCTTCTTTAATGAAACAATGATGTAACCCGCTGATAGGGCTACTACTCCCAGAACTTGTAGACATGTATCAAATGGTAACCAAAATGTTACATCTCTGTCCGTTATTATTATATAAAATTCAATTTGTTGATGTTTTTAGTTTGAGTTTTAGTTGTTCATCTAACATCTTAACATTTTTAAGGGGCATGCTCTTGAAAACTTTTTCAAAACACGCACTTAAGCAAGTCATGGTTAAGCATTTAAAGCTTTGGAGTTTAGAAAACTGTTAACATGAACTATTGTGGATGTCACCAGCTGCTTCGATTATAAACTAATGGACTTGGATGCACACATTACAAGTACATTTTATGACAAATTTAATTACCTGTCAGCACTACATTGATGATAATAAAAATGTCTTTACTCTCCAAATGGAGTGAATATATTTTTAATAAACAAAATGGGTTGTAAAATGAATTCTATTGTCATTTTCTTTTTTAAAAAATTTTTCAATGTTTATTTACTTTTGAGAGAGACACAGAGTATGAGCAGGGAAGGGGCAGAGAGAGAGAGACACAGAATCCAAAGCAGGCTCCAGGCTCTGAGCTGTCAGCACAGAGCCCATCACGGGGCTAAAACCCACGAGCCATGAGATCATGAACTGAGCCAAAGTCAGATGCTTAACCGACTGAGCCACACAGGTGCCCCAACATTTCATTTGCCTGCCTAATTTGCCTCAGTGAAGCATAACATGCATTATAAAATTACTCTTCAAAAAGATAAATTATTCAGTGCCTACTGATTTTTCCTAAAAGATGTATCAAAGAATTCCTTGCAATATAATGGATACGTTGTCACCAAAATTAGTAGTCAGTTTCCACAAGCTTCAGTGTGTGCTCAGGGTTTCCAATTGTACCTAGTGTGTCACCTGAGGCATCTGCAATTGATTAGTACATAGACCTCATCTCACCTCCAAACCTCACCCACAGCTCCTCACTCTGTATCCTCCAAATCACCACCTCCCCAGGCCTGACATCTTCCTCACTTCCCCTTCCTTTTCTCTGAAACAGTTAAAAAGGATTAAGATCCCAAATAAGCCATGTAGACCAAGATGAGTGAAGCAAAAACATGCTGACAGTGTCACCCATGTTACACCAGCCACCTTTGCTTGACATCTTTTGGGCTAGTTCCTGTTCAAGGCCACATGTCAGCCCAAACCCTCGGAAGAGACCCACACAGAGAATTCGATAAATTCAGCTCTATTCATCAAGTATTGAATAGATAACCTAATTGCCGTGAATGTTCACACGGCCTGATCTGCAAATTACAGGCTAAAGGCCGGACAGAGCCAGTATTACATATAAAAGTGTACAGCTTCCCCCCACCCTGAAATATACGTATGATTTTTAATCAAAGGAAAATACTGAAATCTGTACATTTATTCATCTTTCTCCCTGCCTAACCTCCCCCACCCTGTGATGATCACACCCTCACTATTCATAGATGCAAATGAAAAGACTTCCTTTGTTTCAATCAGTGGTTCACAGGCAGGTGCTCTTTAGCTTCCCAGAGAACAACCTGCAACATCTAGAGGCATTTGGGGGGAGAATATTTAGAGGGGAAAGTGCTACTGGCATCTAATGGGGTAAAAATGAGCGTTGCTGCGAAGCCCCCTGCAGCACACACAGCATAGCCCTGCAGCCGGCAATTATCCAGTCTAAAATGCCCGTAATGATGAGGTTGAGAAATCTTAGTTTAAAAGCGCATGAAGTTGGAAAGATTTGTGTTAAGGGCACATGCTGCAACGGGGACTGCCTCTTGCTGTGTGTGGTTCAGGGTGTCTAGCAGGCCGTGGGGTCCGGAGCTACAAAATTCTCCTTTGAGCAGGGGCCCTGAGCCCTTCGCTGACCCCCTTCCTAGACTATGAATATGAATCTGAGCAGTGAGTTCAAGAGCAACACCAAAGATTGACACCAGGGATTTTGAATTCCATTCTCTGTAACTGCCTGCCGAGTAAAACGAGTAACTGGAAGAAAACGACTTAACCTCACTTCCCGATTTCAGTTTCCTCTTTGTGTCCTGTAAAACGATAGCCAAGAAACCTGAGCAAACCTGTATTTATTACAAAGCATCGGACTCCAAATGGAAGGAGCGAGCCGGCCTCGGCAAGATGCTGGGAACGTCTTTGCCCAGGATAAAAAGCAGACAAAAACCAATCTCATTCTCTACCTGAATAGTTCCCGTTTTCAACTCCCTTCTGCCTTTCCTGCATTGTGATTTTCACGCCCCCCTCCCCCCCCCC